>NW_004443939.1:789274-791819 GCF_000243295.1 Trichechus manatus latirostris
TCTTTGGCTATGTGTATTTTCACCAAAAAAAAAAGGTTGAGAAGTTAGTGGGCTGACATGTTGTGTGGTTGTTAACCAATGTCATAAAACAATATTTGTACTACTGTTTCATGAGAAACTATTTGTTCTGTAAGCCTTCACCTGAAGTAGAATTAAAAAAAAAAAAAGCCCTGGCCCAGATGGGTTCACTGGAGAATTCTACCAAACTTTCAAAGAAGCGATAACACCACTTCTACTAAAAGTATTCCAGAGCATAGAAAAGGAAAGAATAATCCCAAATGCATTCTATGAAGCCAGCATAACCCTGATAACAGAATCAGGTAAAGACACTACAAAAAAAGAAAATTATAGAGCAATATCCTTCATAAACATTGATGCATAAATCCTCAACAAAATTCTAGCCAATAGAATTCAACAACATATCAAAACAAGAATTCACCATGATCAGTTGGGATTTATACCAGGTATGCAGGCATGGTTCGACATTAGAAAAACAATGAATGTAATCCATCACATAAATAAAACAGAAGACAAGAATTACATGATCTTATCAATTGATGCAGAAAAGGCATTCAACAAAGTCCAACACCCATTCATGATGAAAACCCTCAACAAAGTAGGAATAGAAAGGAAACTCCTCAGTATAATTAAGGGCATTTATACAAAGCCTACAGCCAACATCATCCTAATGGAGAGACTTTGAAACCATTCCCCTTGAGAACGGGAACCAGACGAGGATGCCCTTTATCACCACTCTCATTCAACATTGTGCTGCGGGTCCTAGCCAGGGCAATTAGGCTAGAAAAAGAAATAAAGGGCACCAGATTGGTAGGGAAGAAGTCAAAGTATCTCTATTTGCAGATGATATGATCTTATACATAGAAAACCCTAAAGAATCCACAAGAACCCTACTGGAACTAAGAAGATTTCAGCAAAGTTTCAGGATACAAGATAAACATACAAAACATACAAAAATCACCAACAAAGAGAACCTTGAAGAGGAAATTACCAAATCAATACCGTTTACGATAACCCCCAAGAGGATAAAATACTTAGGACTAAATCTAACCAGAGATGTAAAAGATCTATACACAGAAAACTGCAAGACACTACTGCAAGAAACTAAAAGAGACCTGCATAAGTGGAAAAACGTAGCTTGTTCATGGATAGGTAGACTCAGCATTGTGAAAATGTCAATTCTACCCAAAGCAATCTACAGATATAATGCAATCCTGATACAAATTCCACAGCCATTTTTTAATGAGATGGAGAAACAAATCACCAAATTCATATGGAAAGGGAAGTGGTCCCGAATAAATAAAGCATTACTCAAGAAGTAGAACAAAGTGGGAGGCCTTACACTACCTGATTTTAGAACCTGTTATACCGCCACGGCAGTCAAAACAGCCTGGTATTGGTACAACAGCAGATACATAGACCAATGGAACAGAGTTGAGAATCCAGATCTAAGCTCATCCACCTATGAGCAGTTGTTTTTTGACAAAGGCCAAAAGTCTGTTAATTGGGGAAAAGACAGTCTCTTTAACAAATGGTCCTGGCATAACTGGATATCCATCTGCAAAAAACTGAAACAAGACCCATAACTCACACCAAGCACAAAAACTACCTCAAAATGGATCAAAGACTTAAATATAAAATCAAAAACGATAAAGATCATGGAGGAAAAAATAGGGACACTGCTAGGAGCCCTAATACATGGCATAAACACAATACGAACCGTAAGTAACAATGAACAAGCACCAGAAGAGAGACTAGATAAAAGGGAGCTTCTAAAAATCAAACACTTATGCTCATCAAAAGACTTCACCAGAAGAGCCAAAAGACAACCTACAGACTAGGAAAAGATTTTTGTCTATGAAAAATCCGATCAGTGTCTAATTTCTAAAATCTATAAGATACTGCAAAACCTCAACAACAAAAAGACAAATAACCCAATCAAAAAATGGGCAAAGGATATGAACAGGCACTTTACCAAAGAAGATATTCAGGTGGCTAACAAACACATGAAGAAATGCTCATGATCATTAGCCATTAGAGAAATGCAGATCAAAACTACAATGAGATAACATCTAACCCCAACAAGGCTAGCAGTAATCCAAAAAACACAAAATAATAAAGGCTTGAAAGGTTGCAGAGAGACTGGAACACTTATACACTGTTGGTGGGAATGTAAAATGGTACAACCACTTGGGAAATCTATTTGGTGCTTCCTTAAAAAGCTAGAAATAGAAGTACAATACTATTCAGCTATCCTGCTCCTTGGAATATATCCTAGAGAAATAAGAGCCATCACACGAATAGACACATGCACACCCATGTTCACTGCAGCACTGTTCACAATAGCAAAAAGATGGAAACAACCTAGGTGCCCATCAACAGACAAATGGATAAACAAATTGTGGTGTATCCACATAATGGAATACTAAGCAACAATAAAGAAAAATGATGAAGTTGTGAAACATCGTATAACACGGAGGAAGCTGGAACTTATTATGCTGAGTGAATTTAGTCAGTCACAGAAGGA
>NW_004443939.1:792257-798737 GCF_000243295.1 Trichechus manatus latirostris
AAGGGCCACATAAACCAGAGACTTCATCAGCCTGAGACCAGAGGAACTAGATGGTGCCTGGCTACCACCAATGACCGCCCTGACAGGGAACACAATAGAAAGTCCCAGATGGAGTAGCAGAAAGATGGGGTGCAAAACTCAAATTCTAGTTAGAAGACCAGACTTAATGGTCTGAATGAGACTGGAGGAACCCCGGAAAGCTTGGCCCCTGGATTCTCTAACAGCCCAGAACTAAAACAATTTCTGAGGCCAACTCTTCAGACAGGGATTGGTCTGGACTATGGGACATAATGTGATACTCGTGAGGAGTGTGCCTCTCAGCTCAAGTAGACACAGGAGATCAAAGGGGCAGCTTCTGTTCAGAGGTGAGATGGGAACGCAGAGAGGGTTAGGATCTGGTTGAATGGACATGGGGAATTGGGGACAGAAGGGAGCAGTGTGCTGTCACAGAACGGGGTGAGCAGTTAGGGTCACATAACAACGTATGTATAAAATTTTGTATGGGAGACTAACTTGAAGTGTAAACTTCATTTAAACTACAACAACAACAACAAAAAAATACACCATCTCCTCACTGATGGACATGGTTAGGTTCCAAAGACCAGATCATTATGCAAAATTGACATTATGTGAAAATGGAGAATGACCACAACATATCACAAAATGTAGGATGACTACAGCATTACACAACTGTCAAATTACATCATTACATAACTGCCAAACCACTGAGAATCACGGCCTAGACAAATTGACACATAACCTTAACCATCATAAGCAGTGTTACTCTCACCTTGCAACTTGGCATTTGCTACTTCTAGACATACATTGTTAATGCACAAAATAGACAGATATTAAGTAGATTTTTTACTATTGTTGTAAATGTGAAGTATTGGTTAATGAGAAAGTCAATAAGTGAGAAGGTGTACTAAGTCTTCCAATCCATGATTGTGTTATATAATTCCATTTATTTAAGAATTCTTTAATTTCCCTCAGTAATGCTTTATAGTTTTCAATGTAGAGATCTCGAACATACATCCTCCTTTTAGATGATCTTTTAAATGTTATTGTTTTATTTTATTTTTCAATTTATTGCTGTTAATACAAAGAAATAAAATTGATATTTGCATATTGACCTGATTTCACATAGCCTTATTAAATTCACTTATTAGTTCTAGTAGCTTTCTGGTTGATGCCTTTTATTTTCTACATACTTGATCGTATTATCTGTGACTAAAATATATAATTAACTGACGTGAGTAAAGAAAGGCTCAAGTCTTTTACCTCAATATGGGACAAACATGGAAGAGTAATTTACACTTCAGAGCTCTCTGCAAGATCTAGATGAATATGGGACTTCACCTGAAATCACCCACATGTTTGGCTTCTTCCTTTACCCTCTCCTGCTTCTCCCACTCGTTTACTGGTTTCTTCGAGGAGTACTTACTCACTTAATTAATTACTTGCACCAGAATCTTTGGCTCAGAATCTGCTTCTAGTAGAACCCAACCTAAGAGATCACTTGAGGTAAGTGATACTCAATATCAATCCTTGTCTTCAGGATCTACCCCACCACCCCTCAATCCTCCAGGCTGATAACCAAAGTCAAGTCTCAGCACAACCCAAGTAGGAAATTAAAGTCCCTGCACCAAGATATTTTCTTCTCGCTGTTTTCTCATGGAGTTACTGATCTTGCCACTAGCATTCACAGAAATCAGGGAGTATGTTTGGGAGTGGATCTTAAGATGTTGGATCTAAGGGGCTAGAATGGAATTCTGGAGAGGTGAGAATTTATTGACTCAAGATCCAATCTTCTTGCAAGAACATCTGCAGTTTGTCCTAATTCTCTAGCTTGGACATAACAAAGGACCATAGTAAATGAGATGGAGATGCAAGGATTGATTTGGCATAGTATAGAGGAATTGGTCAGAAAGTAAGAGAAGTGGGAATACTAAAATGGATTTATTAGGTGAGAACATAAATTCCTTCACCTAACTATGTTCCCAAAGAGGGCCCAGAGGATACTCCCTTCACTTAAGCAATACACACTAGCGAAAGAACGACTGGCATCTTTGGGAAATTCAGTGGTGACTATCTGCTATAGGCTAGAGTGGACAGTGGGAAACACTGCTGGAACGGTAGAGGCCAGGTAGCAGAATTCATCCATCAGAGACAAACATGTTGTCGTCAAGTCAATTCTGACTTAAAGCGACAGTAACGGCCAGAGTAGAACCACCCCACAGGGTTTCCAAGGCCGCAGTTTTTATGGAAGCACACTGCCACGTCTTTCTCCCACAGAGCAGCTGCAGGACTAGAGGATTTTAGTGGTACAAGAGGTGAACTGTATCAGCCATCTCTTATATACCATGTCAGATCCCCTTGGCCTCATCTATCTCTTATTCTAGCCAACACTGTTCTATGTAGACTCAGACTGACTTATTATAGGTGTAATCTGACAGAGCATAATCTCAAGCCTGTACCATGCACCACTCCTGCCCTGGAGTTCCCATCTTGAAGCTAAGGCATAGAACGTCTTGGGAAACACTCAGTGTCCATACATGCAAACCAAGAAGTGAGGCAAAGTTAACAACTCTTGAGGTAAAGCTTTGACAGTTTTTTCTCCCTATCTCTCTTTATCATAGATAATCTGGAGATGTGTTACATATACTTTTCAGTCAGTCCTATGGGATTAGGCAACTTGTCACACCTAACTGCGGCCTACTTAGTAACGTATTGTTTAATTGTCTTTCTCTGTTTTTCTCCCCATATACATCACACGGTTACGTTGGATCACACTTGTACACTCCCTACCAAATTACTCATGTGTAAGACATTGTCAAAAGGAGCCCTGGTGTTGCAGTTGTTAAGCAACTGGCTGCAAACCAAAAGGTCGACAGTTCGAACCCACCAGCCTCTCTGCAGGAGAAAGCTGTGTAAGTCTGCTTCAGTAAAGATTTACAGCCTTGGAAACCCTATGAGGCAGTTCTACTCTGTCCTATAGGGTCACTGTGAGTCAGAAACAACTCAACGGCAGTGAGGTTTTTTTTAGACATTGTCTCAACCTTGAATTTCGGGGGAATTCAGGCTAAGGAAATGGGTGACAAAATTAGCATTATTTTGTAAACTTTCACTTAAAGTACAACAATTAAAAAAAAATAGCATTATTTCCAGATGATGATTGTCTATCTGGAAAACTAAAGGTACACAACAACAGTGACAACAACAATAATCAAAAGCTCTACTAATAAGATTCAGTATATTCGCTCGTGATAAAATAAATATACGAAAATGAATCACTGTTCTATGTGCCAGTAAAATCTTAACCAAAAAAATCAAATTAATAGGAAATGAGCTAAACATTTATAAGGAAGACAAAATAACTATAATCTGGGCCATAAAAGACATGAATTACTGGGAAGACATGTCATGTTATAAGATGGGAAGACTTAGTGTTATAAATATGCCAATTCTCCACAAGTTGATCGTAAATTTAATGAAATCCCAATTAAAATTCCAATTCTTTGAACTAACAACTTAATTGCAAAAGCTATCTGAGAGAATAAACTCATGAAAACAGCTAGGGACATTTTGAAAAAAGTAATAAGGGATGACTAGCAGTATTCAAGGAGCCCTGGTGGTGCAGAGGTTAAAGAGTGAAACAGCTAACTGAAAGGTAGGTGGTTCGAAACCAGTAGTGGCTCTGCAGGAGAAAAATCCTATGGTATGGGGTCACTATGAGTCCGGATCGACTTGAGGGCAGTGGGTTTTTTTTTGGAGTACAATTCAACCATGAGAATACTAATAGATACGGGCAGTGATGGTTCAGTGGGAGAAGTCTTCCAGGTGAGAGACCCAAGCTCCATTCACAGCCAATACGCCTCATGCACAGCCACTACCTATCTGTCAGTGGAGGCTTGTGTGTTGCTATGATGCTTAACAGGTTTAAGTGAAACTTCCAGACAGTGACGAACTAGGAAGAAAAGCCTGGAAATCGATTTCTGAAAATCAGCTGTTGAAAACCTTATGGATCAGAACAATCTGATCCTGTGTGCATGAGGTTGCCATGAGTCAGGGGCTGACTTGATGGCAGCTAACCCTAACAGAGAAGTAAGTTTGATATAAAGCCATAATTTTTAAACAACGTATTACAGATATAGACAGGACAGGAACATGGTCCCAAGTAGAGACAGATGTAATATATGCTTAAAGTAGCATAGCAGATCAGTGGGGATTAGTGGAGAGTTGTTTTATATATATATATATATTAGCACAACTAGCTAGTCACTTGAGGAAAAAAATTTTCTCCCTCACACTTAAGAGAGAAATAAGTTCAAGATAGAATAATAGCATTTGAGTTTGTTGTGGGTTCTATAACTTTATTTTGGTATTGGTTGTTGTCATGGATTGAATTGTGACCCCAAAAAAATGTGTCCACTTGGTGGTTAGGCCACGATTCCCAGTATTGCGTGGTGGTCCTCCATTTTCTGATTTTAATTTTATGTTAAAGAGGATTAGGGTGGGATATAACACCCTTACTAAGGTCACATCCCTGATCCAATGTAAAGGGAGCTTCCCAGGAGCATGGCTTTTACCACCTTTTATCTTACAAGAGATAAAAGGAAAAGGAAACAAGCAAAGAATGGGGACTTCATACCACCAAGAGCAGAGCACGTCCTTTGGACCCAGGGTTCCTGTGCAGAAAAGCTCCTAGTCCAGGGGAATATTGATGAGAAGGATCTTCCTCCAGAGCCGACTCTGAGAGAAAAACTTCCCCTGGAGCTGAGGCCCTGAATTTGGACTTCTAGCCTACTAGACTGTGAGAAAATAAATTTCTCTTTGTTAAAGCCATCCATTTGTGGTATTTCTATTATAGCAGCACTAGATGACTAAAACAGTTATTTGTGTTTTGTTTTTTACATTAAGAGATTTTTGTATATAATGTTTTGCAACTTGCTGTTATGAATTATGTCCCCCAAAATATGTGTTGTAAATCCTAACCTCTATGCCTGTGACTATAATTCTATTTGGGAATGGGTTGCCTTTGTTATGTTAATGAAGCAGGATTAGTGTAGGGTGTGTCTTGAGTCATCTCTTGAGATATAAAAGAGATGAAAACAAGCAAGTGAGAGAAGCAGAGATGAGAGAAGAGAGATGCCAAGCCACATGCAGGTTTCCCAGGAGCAGAAGCTGAAAGAGACAAGGACATTCTTCCAGAGCTGACAAAGAGAAAAGCCTTCCCCTAGAGCTGGCACCCTGAATTCAGACTTCTAGCTTCCTAAACTATGAGAATATAAATTTCTGTTAAAGCCACTCACTTGTAACATTTCTGTTTTAGCAGCACTAGGTAACTAAGACATTTGCTTTCTTCAGTTACTCTTTGGGAGAGTATGGAAGAGACTGAGTTGGAGAGTGATTGTTGTTGTTGTTAGTTGCCATTGAGTCAATTCCAATTCATGGTGACCCCAAGTGGGCAGAGTAGAACTGCTCCATAGGATTTTCAAGGCTGTGATTTTTCAAAAGCGGATCACCAGGTTTTATTTCCAAGATGGTTCTGGGTGAATTTGAACTGCTAAACTTTCAGTTATTAGTCTAACATTTATGCTACCCAGGGATTCCTTAGTGAATGGGAACTTTATCATAAATCAATTAGTTAATTCAACAAATAATTATTGAGTGTCTGCCATGTTCCAGGCACTATTCTTGATGTTGGAGATTTAGCAGTAAACAACAATAAAATGTCTATCATCATGGAGCTTACATTCCAGTTGGGAAGAGAGCCATAAACAAAATGACAATAAACAAAATAAATAAGTAAAATACACCTTATGTTAAATGGTGAAAATGCTGCAGAGAAAAATGGATAAGAAAATGGGCTTCATTGGGAAGATAACATTAAAGACGTGAAAGAGATGAGGGAGAGAGACATGTGGATGATGGTGGTTGGGGGTGGGAAGGGGATATTCCAAGAAGAGGGAATAGTGGGCCCAAAGGTTTAAGGAGGAAGAGAGGCTCACATGTTCAATACCTTGGTTTTCATGCTGTTTCTTAGAGTTATCTAGAGACAGAGAGAGCGAATAATAGGAAATAAGATCAGGAAGATAAGGCATACCTTGCAGGGCCTTGTAGGCCATTTTGATAACTACAATGTTTCCTCTGAATAAGAAGGTAGCTGTTAGAAGGTTTTGTTTTTTTTTTTTTTTTTTTTCTTCCAGTTTTAACAAAGAGAAGTTTATTCTCTCACAGTCCAGTAGGCTACAAGTCCAAATTTAGGGAGTCAGCTCCAGGGGAACACTTTCTCTGTCAGCTGTGGAGGAAGGTCCATGTCATCAATCTTCCCTTGGTCTGGGAGCTTCTCTGAGCAGTAACCTCAGGTCCGAAGGGCATGCTCTGCTCCCAGCACTGCTTTCTTGGTGGTATGAGGTTCCCAACTCTCTGCTTGCTTCCCTTTCCTTTTATCTCTTGAGAGATAAAAGGTGGTGCAGG
>NW_004443939.1:798958-851045 GCF_000243295.1 Trichechus manatus latirostris
CTAGAATACAAGTTATCTGCTTCTAAAGGTACAATGGCAGAACAGGCCCAAGCTAGACATTTCCATTACAAATGGGAGAAACTGGAGGGAAGGAAGGGATAACAGGCACCAAGCAAGTCAGCAGAATACATTACATTAGCCCTCAAGGCTTTGAAAATAAACCTCTATTCTCTGAGACAATTTACACAACGGCCCAGCCCTCCAGATTCTAGGTATTGGCCATACTCTCCAGATTCTGAGTGGAGGCCCCTTGGCTCTGGGCTTCAGCTCCGCCTTCCAGGCCCACTGGGACAACAATTCTGTTCCCTCGGCTTTAGGCACTCCACTCTGCTAGTCCATCCGAGTGGCAACTCCACCCTTAGAAACACCAGAGCCCATAGCACCACACTTTGAGACCCCTGAGGTCTTGGCCATACCTTCTGAGACTGTGGCAGCTCTGCTTCTTGTGTTCCTTGTCTCTTCAGTTTCTGCTTCCTATGGCCTCTTGGCCCTCGGGCTTCATGCCCGCATCTGCCCTGCTGGAGCAAGTGTTCCAAAGCTCTGTACCTACACTGATAAGTGCCCAGAGGCACCCCACTCCATAAGGAAGCCTCCAGTGCACAGGCACTCAGCTTTCTCTCTCTGTGGGTCGGCAAGCCTGGCTCTACTGATAAGTGCCCGGAGTCACACCACTCCACCAGGAAGCCTCCTGCACACAGGCACTCAGCTCTCTCTCACTCCATGGGTCAGCTCCAGTGTCGTCTCGTGCTGGTCTCCTGGTTCTGCTGCTGCTGTCTGTCCTCTGCCGCTGCCATTCCTCTATTAATTCACAGTTTCAAACTGCTTTTACAATTTAGGTATCTGTTAGAGCAGCACCCCACTCACTCGGTACCACATTCTGTCTTAGTCATCTAGTGCTGCTCTAACAGAAATACCACAAGAGGATGGTTTTAACAAAGAGAAGTTTATTCTCTCACAGTCCAGCAGGCTACAAGTCCAAATTCAGGGCGTCAGCTCCAGGGGAACGCTTTCTCCCTTGGCTCTGGAGGAAGGTTTGTGTCGTCAATCTTCCCTTGGTCTGGGAGCTTCTCTGAGCAGGAACCTCAGGTCCAAAGGACACGCTTTGCTCCTGGCACTTCTTTGTTGGTGGTATGAGGGTCCCCTGTTAGAAGGTTTTGAGCAAAGAACAGACATGATCTGACTTAGTTCTTTTGTTTTGTTTTTTCCAACAAGATCACTGTGGTTACTGTATGAAGAATAACACAAAAGGAAACCACTTAGGAGGCTATTGCAATAATAGAGAAGAAGAGTGAAGACAGTGGTTTGATTAAGTTGTTGTCAGTAGAGGTGATACAAGATAGATGGTTTCTGGATATATTTTTAAGGCAATGTTGACAGGATCTGTTAACTAGTTGGATGAGAATTGTAAGAGAAAGAGAATCAGGAAGACTCCAAGGATTTTATTATGAGCAATCAGAAGGGTGGATTTGCCATTAACTGAGATGAGGAAGATGGTGGAAGGAGTAAGTTTTGAAGCTGGAAATACGGGCTTAGTTTTGGGTCTTTTAAATTTGAGATTCTTATTAGATATCCAAGTGGAGAGATAAATCCATGAGGTGGATATGGACTCTCAAATACAGGGGATAGGTCAGGAATGGGTGTGTAAGTTTGGGAGTCATCAGATTACATTTTAAGTCATGAGATTTAATGAGATAATCAAGGTAAAGAGAGCATATTTGGATGATTTTTATCATAAGTATTTAAATTTTTATAATAAAATTGTATTTGTACATTATTTGTACAATTAGAGAAAACTCACAATGTACTGGAAGAAAATATACACAAAAATGCATAACATTACAGGGCTTCAAAGAAGCATAAAAGATACAGTCATAAAAGAAATGACTAACAGCTATGAATACATACTACTTTAAATTTTTATATATAACATACATATATAAACTAAGAAATTAATAAATTACTGGGAAAATTAGTGTCAATGTACCATATTTTTATGCAAAAAATGCTCACCTTCTACATTTTTATGCCAGCTGCACCCTCCCCCCCATGAGATACTTCCATAAGCACTGCTATGCCAATTTTTTTTTTTTTTTTTGCTGTAAAAAATTAGCATAGCACACTGTGATGGTTAAGATTATGTGTCAGCTTGGCTGGGCCATGATTCTCAGTGTTTTGGTAGTTGTATAATGTTGTGATCACTTCCCTGTTGAGATCTGATATGTGATCATTCGCATGATGTGATCTGCTGTGAGTAGCCAATCAGCTGAAAGGAATTTCCTTGGCTGTGTGGCCTGCATCTGAATATAAGTGGACGTTCTGGCCTTTGCCTGCTCTGGACCCTGCAGTTGGCTCTTGTTCACCTGACCTCCTAGTCTTAGGACTCGAGCTAGCAGCTTACCTGTGCCTTTGCCTGCCAATCTTGGGATTTGTCAATCTTCACAGCCTGTGAGCAGGAGACTTGCTCTCCAACCTGCTGATCTTGGGTTCACCAGCCCCTGAAGCTTAGTGAATCAGGAGAAGCCTTGGGGTCTTGCCTGCTGATCTTGGGATTCGTCAATCTTCACAGCCTGTGAGCAAGAGCCCTGCTCTTCAACTTACCAATCCTGGGTTTGCCAGCCCCTGTGGCTACATGAATCAGGAGAAGCTTCTATCGTGATCCAGGGACTTGGGACATTCCAGCCTCTACAACCACATGAGCCATCTCCTTGGTATAAATCTTTCTCTATATATTTATAAGCTTTACTTGTTTTGCTTTTTTAGAGAACCCTGACTAAGACACACACTTACAAAAATACCTCACAGGGGGAGAGTGCAGTTGGCAAACAAATGTAACAGGTGAACATTATTTGCACAAAAATATGGTATATGACATACAAAGTACTAACCTTCATATGAAAAGACTTCTTCCAAATCAGTAAGAATAAGATACATGCTCCAATAGGGAAAAAATATAAATATATAAGTACAGGTATGAACACATAATTCATAACCAAAGAAACAGAAACCATCAACAAGCATATAGTAAATGTTCAAACTAAAACAATAAAATTTTCACCTAAGTTGGCAAAAACATCTTTATGTGATATCACCTAGTTGTGGCAGAGATTCTAAGAAATGTGGTTCTTTATTAGTTTACTATAAATTGACATGAACTTTCTCAAGACTAAAATAGACTTAAAAGTACACATATTATTTGACTAGAAATTCTACCTGTTATAAATTATCTGAAAGACATACCTATGTTTACAGGTAATGTTATATTTAAAAGGAAGTAACTCACCATATTTTTAAAATAATAGATATTAACTCAATGGAGAGAAACCTAAATAGTATTAGAGAACTGGCTAAGTGACTTTTTCTATATCCATGTAATATGCTATCACAGCAGGCATGAAACCCATGTACTAAAACTATATTTATTGACAAAAAGATTTATGTTTTTGTGTGTTTTATTAAATGAATGAAGTTGGTAACAAAAAGAGCAGAATAACTTTATTTTTATAGACATAGAAAATTTTTAAAATCCTGTCTACAATCCACATAGAAAAATCTGAAAGAAAGTATTTCAAAATATCAACAGTGGTTATTTCTGAGTAGTGAGATCACAGGTGATTTTATTTTCTCCTTTCTGCTTAATTGTATTTTCTAAATCTTTTGCAAAAAAAATGTTTTATAACTTGTATGGTTAAAAAATGAAACTGATGTAATAAGGAAGAAAAGAAGGTCCAACAGTCCTGGTTGCTATCCCACATTATATAATCCTGGGGTGCTTACAAAGCCACCTAGTCATGTGCTGACAGCTTGTCTGGATGTTTGGGATGAGAGTCACAGAACATCTTTGTCTCAGCAAACTGGACAGCTGAACACAAAAACAACCTGCCCTTATTTTATTTATCTGCACCTTGACAAGGCAATTTTCTGTCTTCATCATTTTGCTTTTCTGTTATAAATTTAAAGCACTTTACTAGCTGCTTTACATACTTTAAGGATCCTTGGTGGCACAATGTCTGGGTTTCCTTTAGGACTGTTTCTGTCAATTTATTTATTTATTTTCCTTTGAACAGGTCATACTTTCCTGTTTTTTAGTGTGCTTTGTCATTTTTGTTGAAAAAGAGACATTTGAATGTTACAGTGTGGTAACTCTGGAAATCAAATTCTCTCCCTTCCAGGGTTGCTGTTCTTGGTTGTTAAAAACATTCATTCATTTAGTGATATTTTCAAACTTTTTTTTTTTAAACACTGTAATCCCTATTGTCTGTGGTCACTGAAGTCTATGTTCCTTTTGGTTGTGGTCAGCCAGTGTCTTGACAGATTTCCTTGAATGCCAGGAGCAAAAAAAAAAAAAAAAAATCTTCCAATCTTTATAGAATGGCTCTGTATTGGAGAATTCCTTCAACACTTAGCCTGGATGTCTACACCTCTGCCTCTGACTTCACTTCCTACTTGCACTGAAACTAGAGTTCAACCAGTACTGAAAGCTTAGAGACTTCTCAGGTATTTTCTGGGCATGTATCCTGTCCTGGCTTGTGCATGGTTTTCTAAATTCCCAAGTATACATGGGCATTTTTGAATACCCTAATCTCCCAAAGAAACTCTTTCCTTAGCTTTTTCTCCCAGGCTTTAGGCAGTATATTGTGTGTTTCAACCATAATCTTTTGCCCCAGATGGCTGTGGGCTTTTCATTGGCTGTACAATGTTTTTGAAAAATGCCTGAAACTTTTCTGCCCTGAGTGGGTTTCAAGTTAGATAAAACAGAGATAAGCACCTTGCATCAGTCCTTTAGGTAGTCCTTAGACAAGTTAAAATGGACAAACAACAATTTGAGAATAAGGTCTGCCTTACTCCCTCTAGCACTAGGGACTAGGATCCCACACTTGGAATATAGGCTGCCATCTTTAAGACTGCTGCCAAGCCAGGGATGGGGTAGGATAAGGGCATGTAAAAATGTCACAATGACTTCCCTCCATTTTTAAGTTGCTTTTTTCTTGATTCATCATTTGCTTGGTTACCATAACCCTTTGACTATTTTCAAGAGTTCTGACAAAGTTGGTTCTGACAGTTTCTGTTTGTTTTTTGATGTTCTGTGGAGGGATAGGTGTTTGGAGCTGCCTACTTCACCATTTTGCTAATGTCATCCCTCTCAGCAAATTTTATACCATATTCCCTCATAATATCCAAAGGAGGATAGCTAATTATTTTGATTTTTACAAATCTATATGAGTGATAAGTCATGAACATGTAGAAAATCCAAGAGAAGTTCAGTGTAGTGGGAGAGTGCTGTGGGTTCAGTTTGACAGAGAAGGTTTTGTAAAGCATATATGACTGATTTTTATTAGGGCTCTGAACAAAAGGTAGGCATTGTAAAGGGATTCAAGTACATTTCAGATTGAGCAATTGGGTGACTTCCATACCACCAAGGCTAGTTTCTGGAATTCAGCACCTCATACCCCTCCTGCTTTATCTCTGATTCATCCCTTTTCTGCAAATGCCCGGGGAGGGACAACATTTTAAGCTTCTATCAACACTTCAAACCTTAGTATAAATTAAAGTTTATTACTTTTCTGAAAGCAAGTTGGAATAATAGGAAGCATTCCAACATCCAGAAGGTCATTGAAGCACAAACACTACCAGTCAGTGCGGAGGCAATGAAGCTGATTCTCAATTTCATCCCCATTTTGATAATTACCAACTCTATTCCCACACACTGTGTAAAGGACTTTTTGACAATAGTTGCTCACATATCAATGACACCATCCTCAAAAGGTCAGGACATTTTCCTGGGTCATATAAAGTCTCTAATGCCTTTCTCACTGGAATAATATTAGAAAAGTTTCTAACGACTTGTAAGGCCTTATGAAACACATGGTTAAAACTTTTTACCAAGTTCCCCACTCTGTGAATATAAAATTCTAGTTAAAGAAACAGTGACTATCATGGGACTCTGCTGGCCAAAGTTCCATGTTTATTATTGGGAAGATCACTTACAGCTCCCAGGGAGGTCACAGTGTTGACCTGACATGCTTCCTATCCTTTCTCCTCTTTAGCTGGTCATTCAAGCCATTTAAACCTGACACTTCAGATCCTTTCAACCAGAAAACCAGATGTGCTCAGCTGGAGAGAGGAAAGTGCTCCTCTGTGCACCACAGAATCCAAATTCTATGCAGGGAAGAGGGCCAAATTGACAAGCAGTGCAAGTGTTTGTCTTTTCTGCTGCTCTGTCTGCCCTCTGCCTCCCTCTCCCTTTTCCCATATTTGCCTCAGCCTCCTACCTAGAAAATAGACCATTTTTAATCAAGTCCCAAGGTCTTAATAGTCCCAAAGCCATCTATGTTGTCTCTGATGTGTTTATTTAATATGCTCCCTCCATTATAACACCATGGCTCCTGGCCTAGTAAAGACCCCCATCATTACTGCCATAGATCACGAAATAATCTGCTAACCTATCTCCCATCTCTCCTCAAAGACAATCCTCAGTGCTCTAATAACGATTTTCAAAATGACTATTGTAAAGATGGTAGCAACCATCGCCTGAACTGCTGGTCTCGGTATGTTCATGTGAGCATTTCATACGCATCGTTTCTCCATTCCTCTCTTTCCTCACTTCCACAATGCACCCTTCACCACAGCCACCATAAGCTGCTTCCAGTTCCTCTGGATACTTCCCATAGTCTACCTTTGTGAGTTCCAGCAAGTTACTGTCCCCTCCTGTGACTCAATTTTCTCAAATATGAGATGAAGAAATTTGATAAAGTTTGTCGAACCCACGATCTCACCCCTTTAGAGCTCTGTGTGCTCCCAAGATAAGAAAGGGAGAAAGTGAATCAGATATTCCTCCAGTTAAATACTTTAACCGACTTCTGGCACATCTCCTTTTCAAAGACTTCTCAGATTCTTACTATTCACTCTGATGTCTCCCAGCTCTGACTATACTTAGTTTCAAACATATGATATACCTGTGGGGTCCTTATGCTTTTATATTTGTTCCAGTTGCCTCATGCAGCTGAGTTGTGTATCCTCAGTGTCCTTCAAGTTGAGTGACACGCCTTATGTATTTCTTTCCATGTCTACTCACAGCGCCTATCACAGTGATAAGAGAAAGCAGATAAAAAGTAACATTCATAACATACATGGTTAAGAGAGTGGACTCTGCAGCTAGACAGCTTAGGTTGAAATCAAATTCTGACTCTACCATTTACTAGCTGTGTGACCTTGGGCAAGTTACTTAATATCTCTGGCCTCAATTTCCTTATCTGTATAATGGGAAAAATATTAGTTACTTCATAGTTTATTGTGAGCATTAAATTATTTAATACAAGTAAAGTGCTTAAAATAGTGCCTAGAATACAGTGTTATAGATGTGTCTATCATTAATTAAGAGTGTATTATGTCCAATAATTATGCTAGAAGTATTAGATAATGAAGATAAAAATAATAATCTATACTAATTAATGAGCACTTTTTAGATGCTTTCATACTTTATGTATAAACAAAATCAAATCCGTTGCTATCAAATCAATTCTGACTCATAGCAACCCTATAGGACAGGGTAAAACTGCCCCATGAGGTTTCTAAGGAGTGTCTTATGGATTCGAACTGCTGACCTTTGGTTATTCTCACACTATGTCTCTCATTTAACAGATGATAAAACTGAGAGTATTTTAATACCTTATTCAGGTATGGGAACTGATAAGTTTTTGAAGCCAAGACTGGGACCCAGGTCACTCTGACTCCAAAGTTCATATTGTTTCTATCATACTTCTCATACTGTAACTATTCCTGGTCCAGTTGTTTTCAACTTTTTTTTTTCCTGTTGAGACATGCATAGAAGATGAAGTTCATAGTCTGGCATCCTCCCCTGTTCTGAGCAGCCAAGCAGATAATATTGTCTGTGGGTCATGCCCAATTCCCCAGGCCTCGTCCCACACACATACCATAGCTGCAATGACATCTCTTTTCACTCCTTCAAGAAAACATACACTAAGGTAAGTGAGAGTGGTATTTTTATAGGGATAATCTTGACTCTACCTTGAAACATTGTTGTATAAATGTTAGCCTTCAGTCTTCCCTGACTTCAAGGGTCACCTTCTTTAGAATACTTTGAAAAAGAGCAATTTGCCTCATGTGCCCTAGAATTGGCCACTCAGGATTGTCTTACACTGCTCTCTCCCGCTGCCATTCCCTGCTCATTTGGAAGTGGTCTTTACCTGGAACTCCTGGAGCACACTCTGTACTGAGATGGTGGTCTTCCCTCTTCATAGGCAGCAGTGGATAAATGTGGGCAAGCCCCACCTCACTGTGCACCCCCTTGCCTCTGTTCTTCACTGCACCATCCCAGAAGACCTCACTAAAGGCTTTGACATTAATTGTAATGTTAAAAGGAAGAATGTATTATATTATTGTCCAATATAATTCAAGGCAAAATTGCAAAAATATAAACCCTTCACAGGAGGGTCTCCATTAAAAACAAAAAATAAAAACTGTTGCCTTTGAGTTGATTCCGACTCATAGCAACCCTATAAGACAGAGTAGAACTGCCCCATAGAATTTTCAAGGAGCACTTGATGGATTTGAACTGCCAAACTTTTGGTTAGCAGCTATAGCTCTTAACCACTGTGCCACCAGGGTTTCCAGAGTCTCCATTAGACACATTCAATTCCTAGCTTTCTGCTGATATCTACAAGTCTCCACCGCTCTCCATGGTAACCTCCTTTCACAGATCTCTGCAGTGTGAATCCATAGTCTTTAGGGAAGCACTGTGTCCGTAATCATTCATGTATGGCTTGGAATCCATTCCCATCCATTTCTATAAGTTATATCTAGACACAGTAATCCCTCAGCAATGTGATTACCAGCTTATCCAATCTAGGTTATCACCACAAAGGCTTCACCAAGATAGTTCAGGGATGGTATTTTTCAAAAACGCATAGCTCTTAAGTTAAATGTCTTGGTCCTGGATTCAACCCTAAGTATTTGCAATCCATTCATTTATTCAATTTGTTGTTGTTAGGTGCTGTCAAGTCAGTTATGACTTATAACGACCCCATGCACAACAGAACAAAACACTGCCTGGTCCTGCACCATTCTCACAATTGTTGCTATGCTTGAGGTGACAGTTACAGCCACTGTGTCAATCCATCTTGTCTAGGGTCTTCCTCTTTTTCACTGATCCTCCACTTTACTAAGCATGATGTCCTTCTCCAGGGACTGATCCCTCCTGAAAATATATCCAAAGTATGTGAGACATAGTCTTGCCATCCTTGCTTCTAAGGAGCTTCTGTTTGTACCTCTTCCAAGACAGATTTGTTCGTTCTTTTTGCAGTCCATGGTATATTCAGTATTCTTCCCCAGCACCACAATTCAGTGGTGTCAGTTGATCTTCGGTCTTCCTTATTCATTGTCCAGCTTTCGCATGCATATGAGGTGATTGAAAACACCATACTTGAGTCAGGTGCCTCTTAGTCCTCAAGGTGACATCTTTGCTTTTCAACACTTTAAAGAGGTCTTTTGCAGCTGATTTTCCCAATGCAATGTGTCTTTTGATTTCTTGACTACTGCTTCCATGAGTGTTGATTGTGAATCCAAGTAAAATGAAATCCTTGACAACATCAATCTTTTCTCCATTAGTCATGATGTTGCTCTTTGTCCAGTTGTGAGGATTTGTTTTATGTTGAGGTGTAATCCATACTGAAGGCTATGGTCTTTAATCTTCATCAGTAATTGCTTCGAGTCCTCTTCACTTTCGGCAAGCAAGGTTGTGTCATCTGCATATCCCAGGTTGTTCATGAGTCTTCCTCCAATCCTGATGCCCCATTCTTCATATAGTCCAGCTTCTCAGATTATTTGCTCAGCATACCAGTTGAATAGGAATGGTAAAAGGTATAACCCTGATGCACATGATTCCTGACTTTAAACCACTCAGTATCCCCTTGTTCTGTTTGAACAACTGCCTCTTGATCCATGTACAAATTCCTCATGGGAACAATTAAGTGTTCTACAATTCCCATTCTCCACAATGCTATCTGTAAGTTCTTATGATTCACACAGTCGAATGCCTTAGCATAGTCAATAAAACACAGGTAAACATCTTTCTGGTATTCTCTGCTTTCAGCCAGGATCCATCCGACATCAGCAATGATATCCCTGGTTCCACGTCCTTTTCTGAATCCTGCTTGAATTTCTGGAAGTTCCCTGTTGATATACTGCTGCAGCCGCTTTTGAATGACCTTCAGCAAAATTTTGCTTCCATGTAATATTAATGATATTGTTCGATAATTTCCATATTCGGTTGGATTACCTTTCTTAGGAATAGTCATAAATATGGATTTCTTCCAGTCAGTTGGCCAGGTAGCTGTCTGCCAAATTTCTTGGCATAAATGAGTGAGCACTTTCAGAGCTGTATCCATTTGTTGAAACACTGTAATTGGTATTCCGTCAATTCCCGGAGCCTTGTTTTTCACCAAAGCCTTCAATGCAGCTTGGACTTCTTCCTTCAGCACCATAGGTTCCTGATCATATGTTATCTCCTGAAATGGTTGAACATCAACCAATTCTTTTTGGTATAGTGACTGTGTATTCCTTCCTTCTTCTTTTGATGCTTCCTGTGTCGTTTAATATTTTTCCTGTAGAATCCTTCAGTATTGCAACTCGAGGTTGAATTTTTTCTTCAGTTCTTTCAGCTTGAGAAATGCTGAATGTGTTCTTCTCTTTTGGTTTCCTATCTCCAGGTCTTTGCACATGTCGTCATAATACTTTACTTTGTCTTCTCGAGCCACCCTTTGAAATCTTCTGTTCAGCTATTTTATTCATCATTTTTTCCTTTTGCTTTAGCTACTTGACGTTCAAGAGCAAGTTTCTGAGTCTCTTCTGACATCCATTTAGGTCTTTTCTTTCTCTCTTGTCTTTTTAATGACCTTTTGGTTTCTTCATGTATGATGTCCTTGATGTCATTCCACAACTTGTCTGGTGTTCGGTCATTAATGTTCAACGTATCAAATCTATTCTTGAGATGGTCTCTAAATTCAACTGGGATATACTCAAGGTCATACTTTGGCTCTCGTCAACTTGTTCTAATTTTCTTCAGTTTCAACTTGAGCTTGCATATGAGTAATTGATGGTCTGTTCCGCAGTCGGCCTTGTTCTGACTGATGATACTGAGCTTTTCCATGGTCTATTTCCATAGATGTAGTAGATTTGATTTCTGTGTATTCCATCTGGTGATATCCACGTGTATAGTCACTGTTTATGTTGGTGAAAAAAGGTATTTGCAATGAAGAAATCGTTGGTCTTGCAAAATTCAATCATGCGATCTCCGGCATAATTTCTATCACCAAGGCCGTATTTTCCAACTATGGATCCTTCTTCTTTGTTTCCAGCTTTTGCCTTCCAATCACCAGTAATTATCAGTGCATCCTGAAGGCATGTTTGATCAATTTCAGACTGCAGAAGTTGGTAAAAATCTTTAATTTCTTCATATTTGGCCTTAGTGATTAGTGCATAAATTTGAATAATAGTCATGTTAACTGGTCTTCCTTGTAGGCATGTGGATATTATCCTATCACTGACAGTGTTGTACTTCAGGATAGATCTTGAAATGTTCTTTTTGACAAGGAATGCAATGCCATTCCTCTTCAAGTTGTCATTCCCGGCATAGTAAACCATAGAATGTCTGATTCAAAATTACCAATACCAGTCCATTTCAGCTCACTAATGCCTAGGGTATTGATCTTTATGTGTTCCATTTCGTTTTTGACAATTTTCAATTTTCCTAGATTCCTACTTTGTACATTCTAGGTTCCAATTATTAATGGATGTTTGCAGCTGTTTCTTCTCATTTTGAGTAGTGCCACGTCATCAAACAAAGGTCTTGAAAGCTTGACTCCATCCATGTCATTAAGGTCGACTCTACTTTGAGGAGGCAGCTCTTCCCTAGTCATCTTTTGGATGCCTTCTAACCTGAAGGGCTCATCTTCCAGCACTATATCAGACAATGTTCTGCTGCTATTCATAAGGATTTCACAGGCTAATTCTTTTCAGAAGTAGACTGCCAGGTTCTTCTTCCTAGTCTGTTTTAATCTGCAAGCCCCACTGAAACCTGTCCGTCATGAGTGACCCTGCTGGTATTTGAATACTGGTGGCATAGCTTCCAGCATCACAGCAACACACAAGCCCCCACAGTACGACAAACTGACAGACTCGTGGGTGTTGTTCAGTTTAGTAAATTTTTTTTTGAGTATTTACTTTTTCCAAGTACTATGCTAACCTATGCAAACACAGAGGATAATAAAACATGGTCCTTGCATGTAAGAAGCTCTCCATTGAGTTTAAAGGAAAGATAAGTAGATTAATGACTACAGTGTAGTGTGTTAAATGTTTTAATAAAGATATACAGAAGACGCTGACTGAGAAGATGACTCTATCAGACTGAAATAATTGAAATACATATTTGTTATCATTGTGACAGCTCAGTTTGGGACCATCATGAATGGCTTCATACGAGAGGCCTTGACACATAAGTAGGATTTTGCCACAAATGCTCACAGTGACCCTAAGTACAACAGAACAAAACACTGCCCAGTCCTGAGCCATCCCCACAGTCATTGCTGTGTTTGAGCCCATTGTTGCAACCACTGTGTCAATCCATCTCGTTGAGGATCTTCCTCTTTTTCACTGACCCTCCACTTTACCAAGCATTATGTCCTCTCCAGGGACTGGTCCCTGTTGATAATATGCCCAAAGTACGTGAGACAAAGTAAGCAACCGACTCAATAGCACCTAACAACAACAGACAAGTGCATTCTGAATTTCTACTTTAAGGAAGAGTTCAGTCACCAAAATATTAATTTGATCTTTAAAAGTGATTGTTCTAGTACTGCAGATGAGCACCAATAAAACATTGATGAATGATTTAAGCCATTCTGGGGGCCATATACAGTAAAAGATTACTATGATTGGAGGACATCATATAAAACTTCAAGCCAATGACCAGAGCTACCACTTGCTAGTCATAAATCTGGAGCAAGTCACATTATTGCCCGAGCCTTATTTTTGTCCTCTTAAATGTGTTGGACCATTGTGTTGCTGCCTGTAGAGTTTTGCAATGTCCTAAAAATGGGGGTCAAAATCACCATTATTTCTTTCTCACTCAGTTGTTCTGTGAATCTGTACTTTTAAATGTAATATTAGTAGCATATGGGCCGTCTTGATTGAGCTGAGACATAGTCACATTTAGGGAGTTATAGAATGAAGACTTGGTGGTTTGGTAGAAAGAGTGAAAGCTTTAGATTTAGACAGATTTTCAGTCCTGATTTCAACATCTTTTAGCTCCAAGTCTTTAGGCAAGTTGACTAACTTGTCTAGTGTCAGTTTCTGTCACACGTATAAAAATACTTATTTTACTATTTAAAAAGACTGTCAGTATTTTAATTTAACCTAAGACCTGGTTTCCTTTTACCTCTGTTTCTCTGATAACTCTTCCTTCTGATCAATTTCTCTTTTTCAACCTAATAAAGAGATCTAGGGAGTGTGTTTTCAACAATTTTTATGAAAGACATTTATTAGGCTATAAAAAACAATGTTAACATTTTTACCCACTTGTTGGGACATGAAGTTCTACAATTTCTTTTTATGGGTAAGCTTGTTTTTCTTCATTTTTTTTTCCTCTCCTGCACTCAAAGTCAGCCCAAATATGGTAGCAGTAAATCAGTCAGACTGGGCTAATATATGCCTTTATAGGTTTAGATACCTCTTAGTCCCTTTGCTCATCTTTGAGATAGAGAAGGTATTAGCCAGACCTTCATTAGAACTGTTGCTTTTCACATTAAGCCCTTGAGTGCAGTGTAACATGATCTCTATTTTCCTTACCTTTCCAACCTCTGGCTCCAGAGAAACGACAGTTCTGTTGATTTTTGTGGAACAGACCACGATGTTTTTTAACTTTGCTTAACTTTTCTCTCATCTGATCTGCTCTCAAAAAGGCACTTGTTGCTTCTCCTTCTTCATTCATTGAAAGCCAGTTTCGATGGGTAGTTTTACTTCTCCTTATCTTCAATCAGGCCTGACCATATCCTCATCTTGTCCCTTTGAGCTATCTTTGTGGAACCATATTCTTGGACCAAGGCCATTATTCCCTCAGGATCTGTGAGGTTTTATCATTTCATTTATGTCATGTGATGGTCTCCCAGATGGTGAAAGTTTAATTTTTACATTTATCTTTGAAAATGTTCCTTCATGAGGAAAACGTCATAAAACACTGTAAGAAATGATACTGTAGTAGCCTCATCCTTTCTCTTTTATGCTTACATAGCCAGTGGCCTACCCAAGGCATAAGAGGTCATATTAAACTTTACTAAGAAGAATTTCTTTAAAAGTAGTATCTTAGGTATCTAGGGCTAGAATAACAGAAATACCACAAGTTGGTGGCTTTAACAAACAATTTTATTTGTTCACAGTTAGGAGACTAGAAGTACAAATTCAGGGCTCTGGCTCTAGGGGAAACTTTCTCTCTCTGTTGGCTCTGGGGGTCTTGATGTGTTATGACATCTATCGTTCCCTATCTCTGCTTGTTTCTCTCTGCCTAATCTGCTCTTTTTATATTTCAGAAATGATTGGCTGAAAACACACCTTACACTGATATGGACTCAACATAACAAAGAAAATCCATTCCCCAATGGTATTATAACCACAGGTATAGGAGTTAGGATTTACAACACGTATGTTTAGGGGACACAATTTAATCTATAACAAGAGACAACTTTAACATCTGTATACTCTCTGGGTATGATGATATTGAATATAAGTGTTGTTTGGATAAGTACCTAGAGAAATTCCAAAGTATAGATATCTCAATTAATAGAAGTAATGTGTATAGTTAGTTCAGTAGCTCCTCAATCATGGGACATGTATATACCACCAGTGGTATAGAAAATGATATTGGGTGGTTTACAGTAGTAAATACTTGCACAGTGAAAAATACCTCTTTTTTTGATTTCTAGTTCTACTCTGTCCTATAGGGTCACTATGAGTTGGACTCGACTCGATGATGATGGGTTTGGTTTTGGTTTTTGGTTATAATAATTATCAGGGATAATCTCTTAGTATGGTACTAGTCTTGAACACCTCACTGGCATTTCCTAATCCCTCTTTTTAACAGACAGAAAACAGATATCAAAGATCCTCAACAGAGAACAGCAGCATGGAGCTAAAATTTAATAAGATTGTTTTGTTTAATTGTAATTTTTTATAGTTGCCTTCTATTTGTGGTGTGACATTGATTTTCTATTTATGGTAGTGGTAGGAGATTTCCTTATAAAACATATTTATGTGAGTAAAAAAAAAAAGATGAGTCAATTCCAAGAAAATATTGTTATAAATGATACTCGGTAAAAATCATGAAAGTCATGCGCAATTGACTGAAGTTGGAAAAATACCAGTATAGTTGAAAGAATGTGAATCTTGGTACCTAAGGAGAGACATGGTTTTAAATTCTACCTCTCCTATATATTCCCTGAGTATTTTTAAATAGTGTACTCATTTACTCTCAGCCTTAGTTTTCTCATTTTTAAAATAGGGGGCAATATCTACCCTACAGGACCATATAAAAATAAAATATGATAATATATATAGTAGATGCCTAGCATAGCCTCACTCAAGCCATGGTGTTTTCAATCACCTCATATGCTTGTGAAAGCTGGACGATGAATAAGGAAGACCGAAGAAGAATTGATGCCTTTGAATTGTGGTGCTGGCGAAGAACATTGAATATACCACGGACTGCCAAAAGAACAAACAAATCTGTTTTGGAAGAAGTACAGCTAGAATTCTCCTTAGAAGCAAGGATGGTGAGACCATGTCTCACATACTTTGGACATGTTATCAAGAGGGTTCAAGCCCTGGAGAAGCACATCATGCTTGGTAAAGTCGAGGGTCAGCAAAAAAGAGGAAGACCCTCAACGAGATGGATTGACACAGTGGTTGCAACAATGGGCTCAGGAGTAACAATGATTGTGAGGATGATGCAGGACCTGGCAGTGTTTCATTCTGTTGTACATGGGGTCACTATGAGTTGAAATCAACTCGAAGGCACCTAACAACAGCAACAGCATAGTACCTAATACAGAGTAGAAACCCAATAACTGGGAAATTTCTTTTCCCTTTTATTATTAGTTTAAACTTGTGACTTTAAAAACAAGTTAAAGGGATTGGCTAAGGATAGCATAACTATGTACCCTTTCTTAAACAGTTAATATATTTTAATGAGTTACAAAAATATGTAGCTGTCATTGCAATATGGACCCATCATTGGCTACTAATTGTGAAATAAAAGAGCAGTGCATAAACTCTTATCCAAGAGGTGTTGATGGACAAGGCTGTAACAAGTTTCCCATCTGAGTCAATGTGGCCCACTCTACTTTTGGGTGCTTTCTTCTGTGCTCTTCAGCATCCTCTCCTTTTAAATCCAAAAGGTGCCTCTGGAGCACTTCCTGTCTCAGAGCAGCACCATCAGTCACCACGCTCTGCAAACCAGAAAGCTTGTACTCTCTGTCTCCTAGGGGCAATCCACCAAGTTCAGTCTCATTAACCTTCTAAATGTCCTTCACACTGTCTCCTTCACGCTGTCTCCATCCATATCCACTACCTTCTCCCTAATCTATATCTTGACCATGGTAGACCTAGAAAGTCTACTGTAGTCTCTTTTCCAATTCACCCCATCTGTCCTCCCCTCCGGGGCCTCCCAAATCTTTTTCATGGCTACATTGTTGGTGCCTGCCTTCTCCTCAAGCCTTATTACAAACCACTTTCCCCTTCCTCTCTGCCAACCAGTCTGTAAACATATTATTCCGTCTTCTTGGCAAGTTGAATGTCCTTCCCATTGCTCCCTCCCCGCTTTGTGCCTTTCTATCTTCTACTCATGCTTCAAAACTCAGGTCAAGTGTTCCTTCGTCTAGACAACTTTCCCTGACCCTTGTCCAAAACCTTGACTAGGCCAAATTTCTTGCTTATATACTTCCTTTCTTTCATAGCATTTATCTGTAGTTTATACTTTAGAAAAATATTTTCCGTCTCCTTTCTAAACCATAGTAATAGTCATTGTGAGAGTGATCATGATTGGCTTTGCCATTTTGTATCCAGTACCTAACATAGTATATACCCAGTAAACATTTGTTGAATGAAAAAATCTATCAATCAATTGCCCTTCCCACATCCTTGTGTAGCTGCCAGTGGGAGTGTCTGTCTCCCAATCTAGACCTGCCAGCATTCTTCTTAACCCATCACTTAGCACTGTGCCTTGCATGTAGAAGATATGGAATAAATGCTTATTGAAAGGAAATAGTTTTTTTTTTCTGTTTAACTGTTCAAATTAAATTCATGTACATAATGTGTTTTTATTTTGTAAAGCAAAGATTTTGCCATATTTTTCCTAGAAGGAAATTAAACTGAAGAAGTGCAATTACTCTATTTCATTTTATTAATCTATAATATAATCTGTTATTTATCTACAACACCTATTCATTAATTTTATTGTTATATTATAAACCCAATTTATTTCCAGAAATATTTTATTTCCAAAAATATTTACTGAGAATTATAATAAAAGATAGTATAATTCTGGAAAAAACAGTGGGGTATTAGAACAGAAATGTTGCTGTTGTGTGCCATCAAGCTGATTCCTACTCATAGCAACCCTATAGGACAGAGTAGAACTGCCCCATAGGATTACCAAGAAGCAGCCGGTGGATTCGAACTGCCGACCTTTTGTTTAGCAGCTTGAGCCCTTAATCACTTCACCACCAGGGCTCCAAAACAGAAATAGAACACCAAAAAACATATAGACAAAAGGGGAAGCAAATATATTAAGCTAATATATAATTACCACAATTAAGGATATCCCTGAGCTTCCTGCAAATCAAAGAAAAAAAAATCTTATTCTCTTGAAAATAATTATATCTCTTATAAACAGTGATAATTTTTCCTTTAATGATCCTAAAAGAAATTTTTAACCTATTCATTCCTAAGCATTTATAAGTAATGGACTCGTGCTAGAAACTACTTTGTAGTATGGATTTAGGATGAATAGTTTTTAATCCTACCTTCCAGAGGTTAAAGTTGGTGTGTTTTGTATAAAGATCCTCATGATGATGTATCCACTCATGCTTTAAAAAAATGCCAAGCTTAAGAGCCCATGAATGAACCTGGTTTAGCTGTTCACTCAGATATGAAATCCCTATTCTGTGAAGTAGTCAGTCAAGCCATAATTCAAAGTAATGCCAGAGCAGCAGGTTTGCTGAGCCAAGCAATTTTTTAAACGTCCACCTTCAATCACAACAGTGGGTATAGTTTGGAAACGGGTTTCTATGAAGCCTAAACTGAACCACAGGTCAAGCTTGGTAGCCTATGATGGTTTATACATAGGCACTACAATCATTCGTCATTGTTTCACACCACCTGGCAAAGATTGAGTCCCAGCTAGCCTACCTAGTTGCCATTACAATTTGATAAAAAATTGCACCACATAGCTTGATGCCTGATGGGAGAATTTACCCATGAGTCTGCAGAAATGCAATACAGTTAAAGCTATTTTCTGTATTTGTAAAACACACACCTTCCTTCTCTGTAGCTTGGCAGAATAAAAACTTAATGGAAGTTTCTCATGGGAAATTTTAGATTTGTTAAGCATTTGATGTTAGCTAAAAGCACCCTGAGTCAGTTGAGAAGAGCCCAAATCTGCCCAAATTAGAGTCTATGGTGTACTTAGGAACAATTGCAAGGTTATTTTGGGAAGCTGGTTTGTGAGACTTCCTGATTTTTCCTCAGCACATTACTTCAGCCCAAGGTTTGCTTGAATTAATTAAGATCCTCCACGCACACTCCCCCATCTCATCCTGAGAATGATAGTAAAGGTCACAGCCACTAAAACCACAGAGGTCACAATGACATCCTATTTTAGTGTCAGAATTCCAAGAAGTCATTTTGTTAAAATATACTCAAGAGATTTTAAATAAGCTACACTGACTATTCGCTGACTTGCTTTTTTTTTCCATTCAAGAGTGATCTATTGAAATCCAATTCATATGCATTCATTCATTCATCAAGTATTTACTGAGCATCTACTAAGTGACAGATGTTATAATTGGCACTGGGAATACAATGATGAAGACTGACAAGTTCTGGGCACTCAAGGAGCTTGCATTCTAGAATTGATGCATTCACTTTTTCATTCAAAACCTATTTATTGGTCCCTGGGTGGCACAGTTTTCATGGCAAGGACATGAATTTTGGGGGCTAAGGGTTAGAATTATCTTCAGTAAAATTTTATTTGCGTGTAGTATTGATATTGTTTGATAATTTCCGCATTCTGTTGGATCACTTTCCCTTGGAATGGGCACATTTATGGATTTCTTCCAGTCAACTGACCAGGCAACGGTCTTCCAAATTTCTTGGCATAGATGAGTGAGCACTTCCAGCATTACATCTATTTGTTGAATTGGTAATCCATCAATTTCTGGAGCCTTGTTTTTTGCCATTGCCTTCAGTGAAGCTTGGACTTCTTCCTTTGGTACCAGCAGTTCTTGATCATATGCTACCTCCTGAAATGGTTGAACATTGACCAATTCTTTTTGGTACAGTGACTCTGTATATGCCTGTCATCTTCTTTTGATGTTTCCTGCATCATTCAATATTTTGTCCATAGAATCCTTCAATATTGCAACTTGAAGCTTGAATTTTTTCTTCAGTTCTTTCAGCTTGAGAAATGCTGAGTGTGTTCTTTCCTCTTGGGAAGAACAATATTGAACAATATCATTAATATCGCAAGCAAGTAAAATTTTGCTGAAGATAATTCAAAAGAATCTGCTGCAAAAGACCTCATTAAAGTGTCAAAACCAAAGATGTCACTTTGAGGACTAAGGTGCACGTGCATGGTATTTTCAATCATCATATATGCATGCAAAAGCTGGAAAATGAATAAGGAAGACCAAATAAGAATTGATGCCTTTAAATTATAGTGTTGGTGAAGAATACTGAATATACTATGGACTGCCAGACGAAGGAACAGGTCTGTCTTGAAGAAATACAGGGAATGATAGAAGGGAGGATGGGGAGACTACGTCTCACATACTTTGGACATGTTATCAGGAGGAACCAGTCCCTGGAGAAGGACATCATGCTTGGTAAAGTAAAGGGTCAGCAATAAAGAGGAAGACCGTCAATGAAACGGACTGACACAGTGGCTGCAACAATGGGCTCAAGCTTAGCAACAGTTCTGAGGATGGCCCAAGACCAGGTGGTGTTTCGTTCTGTTGTACATACAGTGCAATGAATCAGAATCTACTAGATAGCACCTAACAACAACAAGCCTTCAGAATTATGAGACAATAAATATCTTCTCTTATAAGCCACCCAATTTGTGGTATTTTTTATGGCAATCCCAGAACACTACTACAAGGTCTATCACATTGTTAGATACAAGTTTAACCCATTGTTGTTGAGTTGATTCTGAATCATGTGTTATAGAGTAGAACTCCGTAGTGTTTTCTTGTCTATACTCTTTACAGAAGCAAATTAACAGCACTTTCTTCCACAGTACTGCTGAATGAGTTCAAACCACGAACTTTTAGGTTAGTAGTCAAGGGCAAACCATTTGCACCACCCAGGGACCTCTTGATATAAGCCTGCCTAGGGACTCCTTAAATATCTGTTGGTCTGAACTGAGATCATCATGGGCCGTGATGATTATGTAGGGATGTGAAATGGAAAGATGGGTGACAAGACATTCCCTTCGGTCTACAGATAAGACCAAAATCTTACAAGAGGAATTGAGAGTGGAGAAGGTAGTGCAGAAATTATCTGGTGATGTGCACAGCACGTGTAGCAGGATGGACTATGAACTATAGTTTGGCTGGGGTGCTAACTGGTTAATAAGTTATACTCTATACATAATGATCATCTGATGATGGGTTGGGTAAATGTGTGTCATGATCAGAGCTGTCCTTTAAGAAGAATCTGGAGGATTGGAACAAGAGTGAAAGTAGAGAGAATCTTATTTCTGGAGAAATATCAAGCAGAAATAATAGATACCTGTTAATGTTAGCCAACAGGCATCAGATCTGGTACAAATTAGCTGGCTGTTACTCAAAGGCTGTTGCAAAAGTAATAAACGAAGACCAAGAATGTTTCTTGGAGCCTCATTCATTTTGTTCCACCAAGTTTTGCAATTGTCACTGTTTATTGTCTTCATCTAAAAACAGCCAGGGCAGGGTGGATGAGACCATTGGCTTTTTCTCATTCTCTTTAATAATTGTTTGTCATGTAATTTTGAGGCTACATTTGAGAGATGAGAAATTACTCAGGATTTTTTTGGTGTTGTCGTTGTGTTTTGTTTTTTGGTCTCCCTCATTCTTTTGTAAAATGACAAAGACAATACTCTGCTTTTATTCATCAGGGAGAACTCAGCTGCTATTAGTCTGTGTGAACAATTTATTCAAGCGTGGAATTCAGCACTCAGGGAATTGTTTAAATTATCTTGAGCATCGCATCCTTCCCTGGTATCTTGCCAAAGGAAAGAATTCAAGAAATATTTGTTGAAAGAGTAAGTGAATAATTCATTGCAATATTTGTTGTAATAGTCTCTGCCTGGATACTGGCTTCTGAGTCCTGTTTTCCACAACTTCAGTCCTACATTCTGGAGTACATCATCTGGAGCCCAAGCTTCTAGTCTAGTGCTCACCTTGTGCCTATCTCTGTCAGCTTTCTGTGCTGAGCCAGAAAGAAAGAGAGTTGGACCACACTCAGCCAGGACTACACACAAGGGACAGGAATTGAGAACATGGGTTACGAATGGTAGGGCTCCTATGTATGGTTGGGGTCAGGAATTGAAATCTATGTGAATATAAGAGAGCTGTTCTGGGTCATCATTTCAGTGGGCACAATATCAGGGTAGATTTATAAATCCAACCTATGTCTCATCCATGATTAATGGTCATCCAGGCCTTTTCTTGAAGACATGTAGGGATGACAGTATTACCACCATCACCCTAGTGAGTTCTTTTCAGTATTAGACACCTATAACCATTGGAAAGGTTATTTTTGGTTCTTTGTTTGTTCTTTTATATTTGGCTAAAATCTGCCACCCTGTAGCTTCTATTCATAGTGATTCTTCTTTCCAGAAAATCTACCAAAGAAGCCTAGGCCCTCCCTCACTTACAGTACTGAATAGCAGATCAGGGATTCTGTCCAGTCTACTCTGGGTTCTTTAAATGTATACAGCTTGCTTACAGGTAAAGCACAAAAGCAATGCTGTTTGTCTTAGTCTAGGTTCTCTAGAAGAACAAAACCAGTGAAGTATACATAGATATATACAGAGAAAAATTTACTTCAAGGAAATAGCTCATGCAATTATGAGAAAAATGGCTCATGCATTTGTGGAGACTGGCAAGTCCCAGATGGGTCAGAAAACAAGCTGAAGACTTCTGTTGGTTCACGTGGTTGCAGGCGCTGACAAACCCAAAATCTGCATGTCAGGTGATAGGCTGGAGGCCTCTGCTGGCTTACATCCCCAAAACTGGAAGCCAGACAACAAGAAGATTGCAAGGGAGAGAAGGAGAGAGTACTTTGCTGGAACATCCATTTACATATAGGATGTAGGCCACACCACAAAAGAAACTTTCCTTTCAACTGATTGGCTGCTTACATCAGATCACAAAATGGAAGATGATTACATAGTGTTTTCCATACCACTGAGAATCACAGCCTAGCCAAGCTGACACATAGCTTTAACCATCACAGTGTTACAAATGTTTGTCTCTCATATTCTTGCTAACAATAGTTGATAACTATAAAGGAAAGTCAAAAATTCACCAGCATAGTGAGATATTTTAACACATCTCTGTCAGTATCTGATAAGTCAAGCTAACAAAAATTCATAAGGATAGAGAAGTGAAAACAAAACTAATTAACAAGCTAATCTTTTCTAGTGGATCAAAAAAATTAAAAAAATCATATTCTGTCCACAATAAGCACTGGTGAATTACAGTATAATGAAAATGTCATAAAGCATTTCACACCAAATGTCAACAAAACAAGAATTTATATCACAACCACATTTTCTGACTGCAATGCAATTATACTAGAAATGAATGCAGAAGGGAAATGAAAACAAATGTCACATACATTTTGAAATATATTAGCAATCTTGCTGTGTTGTTTTTAGTTACTGTTGACTCAATTCCAACTCATGGTGACCCCATGACAAAGTGCTTGTAGGTATAATAAATAAAGATAGACAACCAACTAAAAAATAGGCAAAAGACTGGAAAAGTTACTTCACAAAAGAGGATATACAAATGGGCAATAAACATATGAAAAGTAACAAGAAAAATTCTAATTGAGGTGTTACCTCAACGAGCTTCCATCACATAGCCATCAGTCTGAGTAAAATTAAAAAGATTGAAAATACCAAAAGTTGTCAAACTTGTAAAGTAACTGAAGCTCTCGTACACTGCCTGTGGGGGTATAAATTAATATGATTATTTGAATAACCTGGCATTAACTATTCAAATTGAACATAAACATATCCAATGGTCCAAAAACAACCAAACAGACTTAGAAAAGCACTAAAAATAACTTACAGAAATGGAAAAGGCAATTGCTGAAATAAAAATTTCAGAGAATTTTTAAAAGCCAGATTATATGCAGTTGAAAAGATAATTGTTGTTGTTAGGTGCCATCAAGTCAGTTCCAAGTCATAGAGACTCTATGTACAACAGAAAGAAACACTGCCTGGTCTTGGGTTATCCTCACAATCGTTGTTATGCTTGAGCCCATTGTTGCAACCACTGTGTCCTTCCATCTCGTTGAGGGTCTTTGTTTTTTCACTGACCCTTTACTCTACCAACATGATATCCTTCTCCAGGGACTGGTCCTTCCTGATAACATATTCAAAGTATGTGAGACAAAGTCTCCCCATCTTCCCTTCCAAGGAGCATTCCACCTGTACTTCTAAGAGAGATATTTTTTTTTCTTCTGGCAGTCCATGGTATATTCAATATTCTTCACCAACACCGTAATTCAAAGGCATCAATTCTTCTTTGATCTTCCTTATGCATTGTCCAGTTTTCACATCTATATGAGTCAACTGAACACACCATGGCTTGGGTCAGGTGCACCTTAGTCCTCAAAGTGACATCTTTGCTTTTTAACACTTGAAATAGGTCTTTTGCAGCAGATTGGGCCAATGCAAAGCATTCTTTGATTTCTTGACTGCTGCTTCTACGGGTGTTGACTGTGGATCCAAGTAAAATGAAATCCTTGACAACTTCAGTCTTTTCTCCATTTATCTTGATGTTGCTTATTGGTCCAGTTGTGAGGATTTTTGTTTTCTTGATATTGAGGTATAATCCATACTGAAGACTGTGGTCTTTGATCTTCATCAGTGTTTCAAGGCCTCTTCACTTTCAGCAAGCAAGGTTGTGTCCTCTGCATATCCCAGGTTGTTAACGAGTCTTCCTCCACTCCCGATGCCCCGTTCTTCTTCACATAGTACAGCTTCTCGGATTATTTGCTCAGCATACAGATTCAGTAAGTATGGTAAAATGATACACAACTGATGCACACCTTTCCTGATTTTAAACCACGTAATATCCCCTTGTTCTGTTCGAACAGCTGCCTCTTGATCTAAGTACAAGTTCCTCATGAGCACGATTAAGTGTCCTAGAATTCCCATTCTTTGCAATGTTATCATAATTTGTTATGAGCCACACAGTAGAACGCCTTTCTTAGTCAATAAAACACAGGCAAACATCTTTCTGGTATTCTCTGTTTTCAGCCAGGATCCATCTGACATCAGCAATGATATCCCTGCTTCCACCTCCTCTTCTGAATCCAGCTTGAATTTCTGGCAGTTCCCTGTCAATGTACCACTGAAACCACTTTAAATGATCTTCAAAAAAATTTTGCTTGTGTGTGATATTAATGATATTTTTCAATAATTTCTGCATTCTGATGGATTGCCTTTCTTTGGAATGGGTACAAATATGGATCTCTTCCAGTCATTTGGCCAGGTAGCTGTCTTCCAAATTTCTTGGCACAGACGAGTGAGTACTTCCAACACTGCATCCATTTGTTGAAACATCTCAGTTGTATTCTGTCAATTCCTGGAGACTTGTTTTTTGCCAATGCTTTCACTGTAGCTTGGACCTCTTCCTTCAGTACAATTTATTCTTGATCATATGCTACCTCCTGAAATGGTTGAAGGTTGACCAATTCTTTTTGGTACAGTGACTGTGTATTCCTTCCATCTTCTTTTGATGCTTCCTGCATCGTTTAGTATTTTCCTCATAAAATCTTTCAATATTGCAACTTGAGGCTTGAGTTTTTTCTTCAGTTCTTTCAGCTTGGGAAATGCTGAGTGTGTTCTTCCCTTTTGGTTTTCTACCTCCAGCTCTTTGCACATTTTGTTATAATACTTCGTCTTCTCGAGCTCACCTTTGAAATTTTCTGTTCTTTAACTTCATCATTTCTTCCTTTTGCTCTAGCTATTCTATGTTCAAGAGCAACGTTCAGAGTCTCTTCTGACAACTGTTTTGATCTTTTCTTTCTTTTCTGTCTTTTTAATGATCTATTGCTTTCTTCATGTACTATGTCCTTGGTGTCATTCTACAACTTATCTGGTCTTCAGTCATTAGTGTTCAACTCATCAGATCTATTCTTGAGATAGTCTCTAAATTCAGGTGAAATATACTCAAGGTCATACTTTGGCTCTAGTGGACTTGTTCTAATTTTTTCACCTTCAACTTGAACTTGCATAGGAGCAATTGATGGTCAGTTCCTCAGTCAGAACCTGGCCTTGTTTTAACTGATAATATTGAGCTTTTCCATCATCTATTTCCACAGATGCAGTTGATTTGATTCCTGTGCATTCTATCTGGAGAAGTCCATGTGTATAGTCACCATTAATGTTGTTGAAAAAAGGGAATTTCCAATGAAGACGTCATTGGTCTTGCAAAATTCTATTATGTGATCTCCAGCATCGTTTCTATCACCAAGGCCATATTTTCCAACTACCAACCCTTCTTCTTTGTTTCCAACTTTGACATTCCTATCACCAGTAATTATCAATGCATTTTGACTGTATGTTTGATCAATTTCAGATTGCAGAAGTTGGTAAAAATCTTCAGTTTCTTCATCTTTGGTATTAATGGTTGGTGCATAAATTTGAATAATAGTCATAATAACTGGTCTTCCTTGTAGGCATACGGATATTATCCTGTCACTGACAGTGTTGTACTTCAAGACAGATCTTGAAATGTTCTTTTTGATGATGAACTCGGCATCAATCCTCTTCAATTTGTCATTCCCAGCATAGTAGACCATATGATTGTGTGATTCAAAATGGCCAATACCAGTTCATTTCAGCTTACTAATGCCTAGGATATCAATGTTTATATGTTCCATTTCACTTTTGACGATTTCCAGTTTTCCTAGATTCATACTTTGTACATTCCATGTTCTAATTACTAATGGATGTTTGCAAGTGTTTCTTCTCATTTTGAGTAGTGCCACATCATCAAATGAAGGTCTTGAAAGCTTGACTCCATCCATGTCATTAGGTCAACTTTACTTGGAGGAGGCAGTTCTTCCGTAGTCGTAGTTTAAGTGGCTTCCAACCTGAGGGGCACTATATCGTGTTCCAGCATTATATCAGACAGCATTCTGCAGCTATTTGTAAGGTTTTCACTGGCTAATTTTTTTCAGAAGTAGACTGTCAGGTTCTAGTCTGTCTTAGTCTGGAAGCTCAGCTGAAACCTGTCCACCATGGGTGACTGCTGGTATTTGAATACTGGTTTCATAGCTTCCAGCATCACAGCAACATGCAAGCCCCCACAGTATGACAAGTTTATAGAAGCATGGGAGCAAAAGATAATTAGTGGCCTGGAAAGTAAAGCCAAATACATTACCCAAAATGTGGCCTGGGGAGACCAAAAAAAAAAAAAAAAAGGAAAATATGAAAGAGAGATTAAGATAAATAGAGGATATAATAAAGAGGTCTAATATATGAATAATCAGAGTTCCAGTCAGAGAAATAGTGAGAAAGAAAAGAAGCAGTATTCAATTATATAATGGCTGAGCATTTTCCAGAACTGTGGAAAGACAAAAAACAAAATAATGCTAATAAAAGTATGAAATTTGGCATACGTTTCAGCATAACCTAGAAAAGTTAAATACGGTTATTTCCTACAACTCAGCAATTTTAGTCCAAGGTATACACCTTAGACAAATATTTGCACATAGCCATTAGGAGACACGTACAATGTTTCTCGTAGGAGTACTGTGTAGGGGGTAGATTCATACCGTGGGATACCATCAGAATAAATGCATCGACACTGATTAATCTTGAAAACATAAAAAAAAGTTAAAAGAAAATATACCATATGATTCCATTTCATACACTGCAAAACAATAATCTTTATATAGATCTACATATAAAATGGCCTCCTACATAGAGAATGCCAGGATTAAATTATTAGTGCATGTCTACCTGATCTTTGTTCCCTAGTTCCATAAATATATGCATGAATTTACTATACACCATACATTATATACTCACAAACCACAGAATTTTTTAAAAGCTTGAGATAATACTATACATATTATTTTATAACTTCTTGTTTTACTTAGAATAAATTGTAAACAGTTTCCTATAGTAAAAAAAAAATCTATAACTAATTTTATTGGCCACATAGAATTCTATCATAAGGCTGTACCGTACTTAACCAATCCTCTACTATTAAATATTTAATGGATTCAAACTTTTTTCCATAATAAACAGCACTTCAATAACACCTATCCTTGCACAGAAATCTTTGTGTTATATCACTTGTTATTTCAATAGAATAAATTCATCCTAGAGGAATGGCTTGCAGAACCGTTATTATACTATACACTGACACCAGCAGTGTAAGAGTCGCCATGTCCCTATTAGCTTTCCGTTTAGTTTTTATCAATTTTCTAGATGAAAAATGGCATCAGGATGTTTTTATGTACTCTCGTTTTATTTCTAATGAGATGGAAACTTTTCATATATGCACAGATCTTTTCTATTTCTTCTTTTATAGATACTTCGTACATTTATTTAGCCTATTTTTCTCCTAGTAGACTGTTAAAAACAATTTGTGAAATCAGTGTGCGTGTGTGTTCACTGAAGTGATTTGCAATACACTTTTTTTTTCAGCTCTGGCCTTCATGCCAGATAAATTATGAAGCTGTCACTGGTCATATTCTTGGTGCCATTTCCTGTAGTGCCCTTCATGGTGTTTGCTGCCCGAAGTGGCTATTCCACGTGCGCTGGGACCACTAAGCAGAGCTACATTCTACAACAGAGACTGCAGGCTGTCAAAGTCCAAAATATTTACTATCTGGCCCTTTACGGAAAAAGTTTGCTGATCCCAGATGTAGATTTATAGCTTCAAAAGCATAACAAATAACATGTATCTCTAGTATGTCGCCTCCTCACTTGTAGCTCTCACCTCTATTAGAGCTGTTAATGGGATTTTTCCAGAATCTCTTCATTAACTTCTATAATGCTGAACTTCTTTATCAGGAAGCATAGATTTGAGCTAACCCTTGTGTCACGGATTGAATTATGTGCCCCCAAAAACGTGTGTATCAATTTGGCTGGGCCATGCATGATTACAAGTATTGTGTGGCTGTCCTCCATTTTGTGATTTTAATTTTATATTAAAGAGGATTAGGGTGGGACTGTAACACCCTTACTAAGGTCACATCCCTGATCCAATGTAAACAGAGTTTCCCTGGGGTGTGGCCTGCACCACCTTTTATCTTACAAGAGATAAAAGGAAAGGGAAGCAAGCAGAGAGTTGGGGACCTCATACCACCAAGAAAGAAGCACCAAGAGCAGAGCACGTCCTTTGGACCTGGGGTTCCTGTGCAGAGAAGCTCCTAGTCCAGGGGAAGATTGACGAGAAGGACCTTCCTCCAGAGCCGACACAGAGAGAAAGATATCCCCTGGAGGTGATGCCCTGAATTTGGACATCTAGCCTACTAGACTGCGAGAAAATAAATTTCTCCTTGTTAAAGCCATACACCTGTGGTTTTTCTGTTATAGCAGCACTAGATGACTAAGACACCTTGATACCCTTTTTCAGTCCAACTACAGAAATTCCTTGAGGTATTTAGAATATGAATGGCATCCTTCTATACTTTGGCTTTAATGCATATTTTTACCCATTTTAAATTCCTTTGACTATTTCAACGATGGTTTGGGAGTACAGAGAAATAGAGCTTTACTCAAATTCCTTCTTACCCCAACTCATGGGTTTTTATGTTGCAACCTAAATGGAGATTTTAACCTAAATTCACACCCTCAATAATTGGTATAGATTCCCTTCCACTCAAAGATAACCACTACTGTCTGGGAATGTGTTTGGGAAAGGAAAACAATTTAAGAAGCAATAATATAAATTTAAGGGTAAGAAAAATATAGTTAATACCGATTCTTCACCCAAGTTGATTTTACTAATATTTTTCAAGGAAAAAGAACAATATTTTATAATCACTGGATAAAATCTGTTTTTATCTCACTGCCAATCTATAAGGGGCACTAAAACATCAATAAAAAAGAAACAAGATTGAGAAAATGCTATCTACAAGAGTTTATTTCAAAAAAAGTACTAAGTGTGCCCAAAAGTAATACTGATAAGTCAGCTGGTTTACTCTTGAGTAATAAAAAATGATCACTAAACTTCGTTCTAAGGAAGGTGGGTCCAGTTTACAGCAGGGCTATTATTTTTCTAAAGGAGTTACATGAAGGAATAGCTATGATCCTCTATTTACCTGTCTCCCTTGCAGCTCTAAATAAATGCCCACAAAATAGATATTCATATCAGTCTGAATGGGGCACCAACTCTTCAGCCCCTAACATACCCACATGTTGTTCCAGTCCACGTAAAGGGAATCCTCACACAAGTCTTATTGAAATACCCATGTATTATAGACATGTGATCTCCAGAATAGAGATTATAGTCTCCTCCTTTCTATATCCCTTGCAAGTGGCTACTAACCAAAATCAAACCCACTGCTGTTGAGTTGATTCCAACTCATAGTGACCCTGTAGGACAGAGTAGAACTGCCCTATAGGATTTCTAAGGCTGTAAATCTTTATGGAAGCAGACTGCCACATTTTTCTCCCACAGAGCAGCTGGTGGGTTCGAACCACCACCCTTTTCATTAGCAGCAGAGCACTTTAACCACTGCGCAACCGGGACTCCTAAGTGGCTACTATACCTTAGTAAATATTTACTGATAAATAAATGTTATTCTCACCTTATTGATGGGAATTCCATGGCTATGGATGTCTATTGGGACTAAGTGTGCATTCCCTGGCCCCTTTGAACATTGGACATTAGATTACTGATCATCTTCTCAAAGACCAGCTCTAGAACAAAATCACTTTTCCAAAATTCACCCCAACCACTTCTGTAGCCAGTTCTACCTTCTTTCCTCTTCTCACTGACCTCATCTTGCTAAGATCTCGGTTTATCTTTAAACCGAGTTCACTTTGCTGGCATCTTTCACGATCATCATTCTTCTCTATCATGTAATAGAGGTATTTCTACATGTATTTCATGCTGGTATTAACCTGAGAGTTCTTTGTGATCACTGTCAGGCCCTCACTTAAAGCAGTTTTTCAATAAATAATTGTTGGATTTTGATATCCTTGGCTTGAAGTCTTCTCCAGAGATATTATTTCCCCCATAAGTCATTGATAGATTAACTCTTAAATTGGGTTAGATTTAGAGAGATTTAGGCCATATGTGGTATACGGAAAAGAAGAAAGGTTTTTGTTTTGTTTTTTTTCATATTGTGGTGAAAATATACACACCATAACACTCACCAGTACAACAACCTCCACATCGACAATTCCGGGACATGGATTACATTCCTCATGTTGTACCACCATTACGGCTATCTTTTTCCAAAATATTCTATCACCGTTAACATAAACTCAATGTTCCCCAAACCAAGACTCCCCACTTTTCCCTAAGAAGGATGGTTTTAAGGAAAATTTCATGAGTAAAAAAGGAGTATTTTCATAAGATGTTTAAAAACAAAACAAAACAAAAAGAAACAGGCTTCTGAAGTCAAATAAAACATTGGATTAAACAAAATTAAATGTTTATTTATTGCAAAATGTCTCAAATCCTTTGTCATGCTAGCTATCATGGATTGTGAAATATGCAACGTTTCCTAACATAATTTGCCCATGAAAACCTTTTTTTTTTCCCTCCCTTAGAGAATCTAAAGTGATTAGTGGAAAATATTGCTCTGTGTATCTACTCTGGTCTTGATGGGTTCCTATTGTCTGTTGGGGAAAAGTCTTGGAAATATTAAAAAGTGCCTTCTGACAGAATCTTGTAGTCTTGTAATATCTCCCAGGGATCTTTTAAGCTGATTAAACTCTAACCTAAGCCACCACCGCGCTCATAGTTTTCCTTTCACATTATCTGAATCAAATCCCTGTCAGATTCAAAGTCTAATAGATAGGAACAGATTATATTTTTTAAAAAATCAACACAGTAGCCATTATTCCCATACTTCATAAATATGCTTTTTAACCTTTGCTCAAGAGGAGGCTTGGTAGTGCAGTGGGTAAGTGCTCGGCTGCTAATTGAAAGGTAGGGGGTTTGAACGCACTAGCCACTCTAAGGGAGAAAGATGTAGCAGTCTGGTTCCATAATATTAAACCCATAGAATCATAGCCACCCTATAGGACAGAGTAGAACTGCCCCATGGGGTTTCCAAGGAATGGCTGGTGGATTTGAACTGCCAACCTTTTGGTTAGCAGCCAAGCTCTTAACCACTATACCACCAGGGCTCCAGTTAATACACAGTGATTGGTTTGAGATACACCCTACGCTGATATGGCTTCATTAACATGACAAATTAAACACTATTCCAAAATGAGATTATATCCACAAATTGTTGTTATTACTTGCCATCTAGTTGATTCTGACTCTTGGAGACCACATGTGTGCAGTGTACAACTGCTCCACAGGGTTTTCAAGGCTGTAATCTTTCAGAAGCAGATCTCCAGGCCTGTTTTCCCAGGTTCCTCTGAGTGGGTTTGAACTGTCAACCTTTCTGCTAGTAGTCGAGTGCCATCCAGGGACTCTGGGGTGGCACTGGTGCAAAAAATCTAAAGAATTGAGAGGTGCACACCTGCATGAGATGCAGATGCTCCCTCTCTGCTGCAGAGACAGAAACACAATTTCCACATATTTTTGGCAAGTAGCAAAGCAGAGGCTGAGTACTGGGTATCACAGAAACATAGATTGGAAGAAAATTCTCCAATATGGAGATTCAGGGAAGGAAGTCCTTTTGGAAGAGATAATTCATGATACGAGTTTTAAAGGATGAGTAAACATTAATAAGTGGAGCCCTTGTGGCACAGTGGTTAAGAGCTACAGCTGCTAACCAAGAGATCTGCAGTTTGAATCCTCCAGCTGCTCCTTGGAAACCCTATGGGTAGGTTCTACTATGCCCTTTAGGGTTGCTATGAGTCTGAATCGACTTGACAGCAATGGGTTTGTGTTTTTTTTTAAAACATTAATATGTTACTGGGCAGTACAATTGGCTGCCAACCGAAAGATTGGATGTTTGAGTTCACCCTGAAGTGCCTCAGTACTGAGCACAGGGTTCCAATAAGCAATGACTGAATTAAGCGTACAAAGTACTTCACAACATGGGGACCTGGTTACTAAATATAATAAAGTGAAGTCTTAATGTTGTGTAGGGAAAGAAGAGAAGTGGGGCTTTAACATGGGGAACAATCTGGTACAGAACAGCACAATTATACCTTCTAAATAGTAAAACAGAGAGGGGGCAGACACTCTTCTTTTTTTTCCCCAGCCTCCAAACTCCACTCAGCCCCATCACTGATTTACAGAGCAACCACTAAATGGAAACAGATCATCCTCATTTTGCAAATATAGAGGCAGAGAGGTTAAGCAAGCAGGCCCCTATCACTCTGTAAGGCTGAGAAATTGGAATACGTGTCGTCATTTACAATTCCTCTTCCAGACCACCTAGTTTCTGATTCAGGTATTATGTTTCCCTAAAGAGCACACACTTGCGAATACGCTCCCTAAAGTTGCCTCTAAGACCGTTACTAATAACAATCCAAACTTTATCATGTGGCCTAGGAATAAAAAGGGCAATGGGAGAAAAATTCTGAGAGAAAGAGGTAATATGGGTTAGTTGAAAGAGTCAGGAAACTGGATTTTATTCCCAGCTCAGGTGCTAACTAACCATGCGGCCTTGGAGATAAATCATACAACTTTCTATGGACCTCAGTTTTCCCCATCTGAGAAATAAGGGAGTTGTGGAAATTAGTCTGAGGTATGACATTGTGTGTCTCCCTAAGGTCCTCCAAGTAAATTAGGGCACATAAAAATGTGAAGTCTTGGCAATACTATCCAAGAACCATCAAGAGAGAAGGTAAGCCAAGTTCATAAGGCGATTTAATCCTCAGAAGCAAGACTCAGCCAATAGCCAGACAGGCTGTAATTCCATTTGCTATGTTTTCCTGCTTTTATGCCAACCTCAAAATGCTAAGTCATTGCTTTTGCTAGAAGGATATTTTCTTATTGCATTCTGAGGATTTGAACAAATATTTTCATTTTGAGGAAAGCTTTGAGAACATTTTCAAATTGAAGGTTAGGCTTTCAGGACAAGAGGAGCCTCTAGTCTACAAAATGGAACTCCTAGGTTTGGACAGATGCCCTCTTTGAAGGAGGGGGGATCCCATCTGCTGGGCTAAACTTGGTTTGACACAGCCCTTTCTTTCCACTAAAAGCAAAATGGCTTTCAGCAAAGCCTGTGGGCACTGTGGTTACCACGGCAGTTCTCGCATGAGGAATCAGACACTGACAGAAACATTTAGCTTAAGCCTCATGACTGGTAACACGCTGAGGCCAAGGAGTTGGCCACCTACATGGAAAACTAGGATACCTGCTTCCTCCAGCTTCCAGACTTCAGTGAAGTTGGCCTGAAATTCCATTCCTAAGTCTCTATCCCTTTTCTGTAACTGTGCAGCTTTTTCCGATTGCAATCCCCCTGGGAAAGGACAGCATGCAAAAACACCAGGTCCACAAACACAAATGTTGCTTGCTGACCACCCGAGGAACCAACTCACAAGAACCAGCTCCTATAATTTCTTTATTATTTTTTAAAGCACTTTTGATTTTTTTATTTTGATGGCAACTGGTATGAACATTGATATAAAGCTTATTTTCTCTATTCCTGATAAAATGATACCTAAATGATGAATTAATAAATAGATGAGTAACCACTTTTAAAGCATGGTTTTGTGCAGAATTATTTTTAATGTGACACCTTCCATGCAACGGTATGAGAAAGCTCTAATTATTTATCACCTCATATGCAGATGCAGGTAAGGGACCACTGCTTTTACCAAGCTGCCGCCAGGCTTCAAGCCTAACCCTGGAGCCCTCTTAGCATATGAGATACTGTGGTGTCATCTGCAAATCTGGACTTCAGAGTAAGTCCTGGGTAGATTCTCAGTACCTGGATTGCCAGTTTATACACTTTACTGATCTCTAAACATTCCAACATTTCGAATGAACATATTGGCTGTCACCATGATCCACTTTCCAGGCAGGGTCCCTTTTAACTTTCCTCGTGCTTTTGTAGTTAGACTATATAAAACTGGGTTCTAGGATATGATGTGCATCATATCTTAGATGATAGGATATCATCTCTAGGAGAGGATATCTCTTAGAGAGATGTGGACTTGGGGAATAGCATTCTGGCTGTATTTAAGGAACATCATCTGACAGTTCCATTTAAGATCCAGATGTTTTTTCTTCTCCATGTGAATACTGAATTGAGCAATCATAGAGAAAGAATATATAGGCGATTACATCTGGTGTTGCGCATTTTATAATTGTACACTAAGAAACTTGTAATGCTGTACACTTGTTTTTAATAAAAACCAGATACTTTTGAGGTTTTATCACCCAGGAAGGAACCCTGTTGATGCAGTGGTTAAAGCACTCGCTGCTAACCAAAAGTTCGGTGGTTCGAACCCACCAGCCACTCTGTGGGAGAAAAATGTAGCAATCTGCTTCTGTAAAGATTTACAGCCTTGGAAATCCTTTGGAGCAGTTTTACTTTGTCCTATAGGGTCACTATGAATCGGAATCGACTCAACAGCCGTGAGTTTGGTTTTTCATTGGTATCACCCAGGACGTCTTCCGGCATCATAAGAAAATCCCTTACATAACAAAAGAAAGAGAGGCATTAGAGTCTGAGCAATGGACTGGTGACAGTGGCAATAAATCGGCATTAAGGCTTAGGAGTCTAAAATTTTCAAAATCAAGTTGGCTATGTATGAAGGCATTACTGGCATAAAAGCAGGAGAGAGAGCAAGAGCATTTAGATGAATGTGTAGAAATGTCTCCAAAGCAAGGTTGTTTAATAAAGGAAAGTCAGAAATCACATAGTGGAAAGAACCTAGCCCATGCTGTTTTGTTGTTGTTGTTGTTGTTGTTAATTGCCATGGAGCCACTTCCAACTCATTGCGACCCTGTTGTGCAGAGTAGAGCTGCTCCATAGGTTTTCAAGGCTACTATTATCTTTTGGAAACAGATCACCAGGTCTGTCTTCCAAGGAGCCTCTGGGTGTGTTCAAACTGCTAGTTTTTTGGCAAGTGATCAAGTGCTTATGCTTTCGTGCCACTGAGGAAGTCCTCCACTGTTTTGTTAAGGGGTTGAAATTCCCTGGACAGAGACATTACAGACAGCTCTGTTGTTGTTCCTGTTTTCCACTCTTTGCAAATGAGACCCTAGAACCAAAGCAATTGCTCTACCTTGAGTAAAGTTTAGACGTATTCTTATAGTCATTGTGGTTAGTGGCCACTGAGTTAATTCCAACTCATGGTTACCCCAGGTGTTACAGCGTAGTACTGCTCCATAAAGTTTTCTTGGCCGTAATTGTAACAGAAGCAGATTGCCAGGCCTTTTCTTCCATGATGCTGCTGGGTGGATTTGAACTACCAACCTTTAGGTTAGCAGTTGAGCGCAAACCGTTTGCACCAGCTAGGGACTCTCATAGAAGAAGGCTCAAACACAAAACCATAACTCTCACTGTCTTAGTTTTGGCTCCCCCAGAAGCAAACTCTGAGACAAGGGTGCAAGTATAAATGGTTTATTTGGGTCATGTAGACCACAGTAGGTAAGGGGGAAAGAGAATCAGGAAAGGGAAGGTAGTCAAGGAAGAGTGTGTTGTTCAGGTTTTCTGCAAGAGCAGGCAACTGGAGCTTAATGCCCTGGCAATTCCAGCCCGGTACACTAGACAAGGTGGTCTTCTGCTGTTCCAGAAGAAAAAGAGATGTAAACTGGCAGTTGGGAGTTCTGCTAGGGTGCGCTAAATATTCCAAGGATGTGAGAGGGTCACTGAGAACATCTGCTGGACTTCTAGGGAATCCCCAAAGAATAAGGAAAGAGCAACTCTTGCTTATGTCCCAGGCCAGAGGTCTAGAGGGCAACAGCTTAGTGCCCACAGTAGAAGGAAGGATCTTCTCCTGTGTCAAAACCATCTGCGCTAGTGATGACACCCACAACATCCAGTAGAGGCCCAGATCTTCCCTTAAGACTAAAATAATAACAACATAACCATAATCCTGTGCTAGGTAAGCTAATACATTAAGAATATCAAGATTTCTCTTGAAGGTTTAGGGAATTCCACCCCAGGAGTTAGGCTCATCTGGTAACCCACAGCATAGTGAGTGCGATGTCAAGCAAATGGGCTTTCAAATCAGATGAACCTGAATTGGAATTCTAGCTCTGATACTTATTTTGTGGCCTAACACGATTGATTCTGGCTCTCTGGGTCTCAGTTTCCTCTCCTGCCAAGAAAAGGGTCTGGTCAGTTACACTGCAGGGATCTTGAGAGAATTCAGAAAGCCTAATCTGTGAAGTGCCTATTGTGGTTTGTGATATCTTGTAGAAATGCCACAAATGTAAATCATAGAATTACCATATGACTCAGCAATTCCATTCCTAGATATGTACCAAGGGAAGTGAAAACATGTGTCCACACAAAAACTCATAATTCATAATGGCCAAAAAGTGGAAATAACTCAAATGTCCATCAACTGAGGAATGGATAAATAAAATATGGTATATCCATACAATATAATATTATGCAGTCATAAAAAGAAATGAAGTATTGGTAGATGCTACAACATGGACAAAACTTGAAAACATTATGTTAAGTGAAAGAAACCAATCATAAAAGACCATGTATGGTATGATTTCATTCTCATGAAATATCAAGAATAGGGAAATTTATAGAGACAGAAAGTAGATTAGTGGTTTCTTAGGGCTGGAAGGAATGGGAGATGTGGGAGTGATAGATAAAGGATAAAGTTTATTTTTGCAGTGATGAAAATATTCTAAAATTGATTATGGTGATGACTGAACATTATCTATGAATATATTAAAAGCCATTGAATTGTACACTTTAAATGGATGAACTGTATGATATGTAAATTATATCTCAATAATGCTGGTTTATACATATATAAGCACCTTTAGAGCCCCTTGGAACTCTCCCCATTGCTGAGCCCCGATCTCCTTGGTTCTCACCACCTCAGCCCAGTCTAGAGCATTCTGTTATCATAGATGGAGCTTCTCTGAGGGCCTTTGACAGAGCCCACAGGAAACTGCCTCAAATTCAGCAAACCCTTGTAGTTTAAAAAAAAAAAAAAAAAACACAGACACTTTGGACCTAAACAGATCTGGCTTCACTACTTCCTGTTCAGCTATTCAACAAATATTTATTCAGTACCTATTTTGTTCAAATCACTTTAGACAAGGCATTTAGGGATGAAGAAGAAGCAAACACAGAGCCTCTCCCTTTTTGGAATACAGGAAAAGCTCTCCTACTCCCAACCCCAAAGTCAAATCCAAGTATCCAAGGGACATGACCCAAGGGCCTGACAATAGAAGTAAGGAGTCATGGTCTCCCCAAAGAGGTGTTTCAGAGTTAGAAAATGATGCTTGGGGTCACCACTGAATCATGACACTCTCAGGCTTAGCATAGCAGAAATTTGAAACCCCACTTAGTGAGCAGTGAAGGCAGATGATATGCTGACATGCGTCCCTTTCATTGATTACTGGAGAATGTCTCTGGGTTTTCTAAAGCAATATATCTGATCCCTGCAGTTAAATTAATGGTGATTACCATGAGTTAAAATATGGGCAAAATGGTGTAAAGGAATGACCATTTTTCTATTCGGTTCACTCAAAGCAGGATGGATGGCTAGAATAAAGGGGAAGCTGGGGAATATGCTGCATAGTTTTCATTTGCTGCTCCAGACCCACACTCCTTTCTTTTCTACTCTGTGCTCTGGAAGGCTGACCTCTGCTTTCTCTGCGCTCAGTCAATGGGAGGCATCAGTAAGATTCTGCAGAAGACACAATAGCTGCAATAATAAACTTAAACTTACCAGTGATCATGAAGATGGTGCAGGACTGGGCAACATCTAAGTCAACTTGATGGTAGCTTAAAACAACAAATTATTTCTCCAACTCCTTCCCTCCTGGGTTGTCATGGTATAGCTACAGCCAAAAACCATGGGGGCTTCTCTCTGTGTTCTCCCCATTCAGGCCCAGAGGTGGTAACAGCTCCCAGCTGTTGTTAGCCCTGTAGCATTGCTCCATCCCTTACTGACTTCCTTAAATTCTGAACACATCATTGTAAATAATCCCTTTATTGAACTCTCTTTAGTCCCAGTTTGGGTGTTCACCATCTGCTTCTTGCTGAGACTCTGGTTGATGTAGAGGCCGATGAACTCAGGAACAGGAATCATTTTATGATCTCTTCCTCCTGTTAAGCAGTTTCCAGTGTAACTACTCTTGTGAGACATCTCCATTTGCTGATGGATAAACATGAACCATTTTTATTCTTATTGTAACATGTACCAACTGTAATCTGTTAAATCCCCTTTCTTTTAGGGTAGGATGCAAGTTCCCAATGTCACATCCCAATATGACTCCATAGCTTTTTGTTCCCTCTTTGTATTAAGAAAATCTCCTTCCATTTTTTAAGACTGTGCCATTCATTTTAAAACTTGAACCTCATATTTGTTGTAATCACTCCTCCTCACCCCTTGTGGGCTTGGCTGGTGGCCACAGTGCTTGGGAGAGGGGCCATGGTCCGCTCTCACATGCCCTTTGTTTTCCCCTGTGCTTCAGATCTGAGGTTGGGATGGTGTGGAGGAAGGAAAAGAACACATTGCCTCCTCTTCAATGAATGTTCTCGAGGGGGTTGCAATTTCTTTCGGCTAGTTTGTGAAATTCTCTAACACTGGCTAGTCACTGGTTCCCTCCTTGTAGACAGAAAGCACTTTCAAATTGTGGCTTTTCCCTGGGGTGCTTGTCTTGGTTCCTCAAAGGGCTCTCTAGCGGCTTTCCCCAATAGATCTTTTGACTTGAAATTGCTGGTTTGAGTTTGACCTGTTCCCCTCCACCAAGGGTATTCCAGCCACAGTCTCTTGCTGCTTACCCTTACGTTCAGTCCCACCATCTCTTTCCCATCTCTCTCTACACCAGACAGCATCCAGTGCTCCAGCTGATTCTTTGGCTTAGCAACTCAAAGAGATGCAGTTCCCAGCTTGGTGAAGGGGGCACCACCTGAGCATCTTCAATTTTATAAGCACTTTTCTGGGGTCCTTTCCCCCTGTGCTTCAGGAAGGGGAAACACCTTGGAGAGGTAAAGGGAGAGTTAGCACTTCCCTAAAGTGTGATGTCCTCTCTTTCTCCCAGTTCTTCTGCACCATTAAATTGGAAGGAGGTGATAGTGTACACAGCAAGACTACTGGGGAGGATGCTGGCCCCCAAACGTGGCACTTTTCTATATTAAAATGTGGGATACTTAGATGCATTTTGTTCTTATATTTTGGTCTTAGTAGCAATGCTGAGAAACTCAAGGACAGTCCCACTCAGCACCTAACACTCTCTTGTTACATCCAATTTCGATATGCTCCCCACATTTTTTATGTCATTTGATTCTCAATCTCTAAATTTTCAGGGTTATTGTGAACCCCATTTTATAGAGGGGGAAACTAAAATTCTAAGGAAGATAATGACTCACACAAATCATATGGACAATGCTAGAATACAGAAATGCTAGAATGTGAATTTGGTGAAAATAGATGCCCGGTCTCTTGACTCTCTCTGCCTAGTGTACTTCTTTCTTTATTTTTTTTTTAAGTCTGATGTTAAAAAAAAAAATTAAATACCCTATTTTTTAGAGCAGTTTTAGGTTTACAGAAAAATTTTGCAGAAAATATAAACCCTATGTACCGCTTCCCCGCCCCCACCCCAGCACACAGTTTTTCCTATTATTAACATCTTTCATTAATGTGGTATATATGTCATGACTGATAAACTAATATTGATACATTATTATTAACTAAAGTCTATAGTTCATATTAGAGTCTACTGTTTGTGTTGTACAGTGCTATGGATTTTGACAAATGCATCATGTCATATGTCCACCATTACAATATCATTCGGAATAGTTCACTGGCCTTAAAATGTCCTGTGCTCCACCAATTCATTCCTAGACTCTCTTTGCCTAGTGCTATTTCTGATAACAGATTACATTATGAGCTCCTGGAGGATCAAGAACTTATCTTGTTTATTTCTGCATCTGCAGACACCTGAAAAAATAGAGGGTATTCTTCAAATGTTAAATAAATGGAAGAGTAAACAAAGATACTTATTTCTAGATTTTCCATTAAGTCTGAGAATTTTAGAATCAAGAGGGACATTAAACCTCCTCTAATCTGACGCTCCATCTGGTGGTTGAACCCTGTCTGCAAATCAATTTTCCTCATCAGCTTAGCTTTTCAGCCTTTTAAAATACCTTCTGTCAATCAAGTACCTTCAGTTCATATAATGATTCCACAAGGGCCAAGGTCTTGAACATTTTGTGGCCCAAAGCTCAGTCAGCAGCAGCTGCAGCATTAGTCACCAGGCTCTGTGCTAATTGCCTTAACTACACTCTCTTATTTAATCCTCATAATAAACCTATGGGAAGGAGTTGTGATTATTATCCCTATTTTACAGATGAAGAAACTGAGGCTTAGACTAGTTAAATAACTTTTCCAGACATACTTAACTAGAAGATAATAGTGTCATATTTTGAACCCAGGACTGTCTGATTCCTGAGTCTGAGGTTTTATCCACGACAGTTCTTGAACATGATCCCTAGGCTGCGGTCTGACCAGGCAGTGTACATTGGAGACATCAACCCCCTCATTCTAGAATACGACACTTAAGACTGCCTACACCATCTAGGAAAACATTATCTTCTATAATGAAAAGCAGATTCTTCTCTGTACTCTCCTAGAAGTACAGGCTTTGAGGCATTTTCCATTTTCCTGTGTGTTTCTCCTCCAGGCACTCCCATGAAGCCGTTGGTTTTAAGAAACCAATATACATGTCTCTCACCATTAAAATCTGGCTAAGATAGTGAAGCGTGAGCATGTCAAGGCACTTGTCATGTCTGCTGCTCTCAGTAAAGGAAGGCTGTTTGCTGAGAAGATGATTCATGTTGTCCTGAATGAAGCTGAAACAAGATTTTTCTGGACCTCTCCCATCCTCCAGAATCCTATGCCCATGGGATATTTTTCCAGAGCGCTGCTATCACATTGGGAGACGCTCTGGGAAGAGTAGACTTTCTGACTGTAGCATTGTTGATGAATTAAACTGGGAAAAGCTTTAGAAATCATCCAGTCTGACTCCCTTACCATATAGAAGAGGACACTGAGGCACAGAGAGGGGTGATCACTCGCCCAATATCACACAGTAACTTACTGATAAGCATAGCACTAATCTTCTGATCCCCAGGCTTGAATTCTTGCCACTCAATATTGCTCGATCAACCAACAATTTGACAGATAAGACTGGCTACGCAGGGGATAGGTGAGAAAACGTACTTAATGAGCACCTACTGTAAGACAATCCTAGTGCATTTAATTTTCATTGAGCACTATAACCACACTGAAAGCTAGTAGTATCTTTATTTTTATAATTGAGGAAATTGGGGGCAATAGTGGTTCAGTGGTAGAATTCTCACCTTCCACACAAAGAGCTGGGTCTGATTCTCTGCCCGTGCACCTAATGTGCAGCCACCACCTGCCTGTCAGTACAGATTTGCAATTGCTATGATGTTGAACAGGCTTCAACTGAGCTTCCAGACTAAGATGGACTAGGAAGACAAGCCTGGGAATTTACACGTGAAAATGAGCCAACGATAACCCTATGGATTACAGTGGTCTGATCCGCAACTGATCATGGGAATGGTGTAGGACTGGGCAGCATTTTACTCAGTTGTGCATGGGGTCAAGAATTGGGGGCTGACTCCATGGCAACTAACAACAACAACATAGTTAAGGAAACTATGGCTCAGAAAATTTAAGTAACTTTTCTGTGTGCACACACCAGGGAAGTGGAAAAACTATATTTAAAACCAGATTTTTCCAATTCTGAAGCTTGTGTCCCTTCCAGTAATATATTCCCATAGCTGAACTCTAGTGTCTCTCTCTCCAGAGTCCCTTTCCCAGTAAATAGAACCACCACTGTGGCTCAAACAAGAAACTGTGACTCTTCCCTCTCTTTCAAACTCTACATTTAATCAAGCACCAAGTTTTATATATTCTGTCTCCTAAAAATCTGTGAACTTCTTTTCCTTCCCGTTGTGACTATCATCGATCAAGACATCACCATCTACTACCTGGACTACTGTAGAAGCCTTTTAACTTACCTCCTTATCACCACAGTGGAGCTAGGGTGACCTTTTTATCTGACCATATCACTTCTTTACCTAAAACTGTTTAATGGCTTCCCGTCATCTTTGGGACAAAGCCCAAAATCCCTAAGAGCATTCACAAGACCCTCTGACAGCTGGTGTTTCTGCTTCCCTTTCAAGCCCCACTATTCCCCTTGCTCCTAGGTTGCCTCTGGGACTTTCCATGTGCATAGCGGTACTTTTGCCTGGTTAACACTCAGATACCATGTTTCAACCTAATATTACTTGTGCAAGTTCACTTTCCAGAACCTTGCAGATCAGTTTAGCTCCCGTTACACACTCCCATGGCACCCTTTACTTATCTTTTTGTATCACTCAGTAGTCTTGTAATCACATGTTCTATATCTACCTTCCCTGTAGATGACACGCTCTGTGAGTAGTGGGGCTGTGACCATCTCATGTATTCTGGTATCCCCAGCACCAAGTCTAACCCCTGGCACATGGTGGGTGTTCAGTTACCATACAGTTAATGAACAGATGGATGAATGAATGAATTAAAGTCTTAACTCGCCAGATAAGAGGATGGTCAGTATGTGGATGCTGAGCACTTTTACAGACCGTCTCTACCCCTCTTCCTTGTTGCCTGTTACACTGGGAAACTTGTAGAATCCAGGTATCAAGTGCAGTCTGTTTTGTGCTACTTAATATTTCTTTGCCTTCTCAAAATGAATGGTACGTTTGCAAACAATAGATCATGAAGAAGAGGTATTTGGACTCATTAGCTTGGTTAACATGATTACTTTAATCATTGCCTACAACATACTGGCCACATTTTTTCCCGTCTGTTGCCAAATGTTAAATGTGTGCTGGCTTAACTTTCTACTAATGGTCTTCCTTCAATGATAAATAACAACCAGACCAGCACATGTGTCTGAGTGTTGGCAGCAATATTTATATATAAACACAATGTGCCTAGATGTATCAACTTAGAACAGCAGAGTGCTTGAAGGGACTCTGGGAATCATTAAAATAAGCCCTCTTATTTCACAGATGTGAACACTGGACTTCCAGGTCAAGAGGGTAGATTAAGTACATGCTAAAATTACCTCTTCTACAGTTCAAACTAACAGAAATTCTGGATAAAACATAACCCAGCTCCAAGCAAGTAAGGAAAAATCCCTGTGCCAGAAGTTTAGAGAGAACCCCCGTGCTAAGTGGAAGCTGAAGCTGAATTGCCATTGAGGGAATCAGGCCCAGCACAAGCCACAGCAACAAAAGTTCCAAAACTCATGTTGGAAAGAGATTGAGTCCCAAACTCAGATCTCTGTAAGGAGCTAAAGCTAGGACTTTTGCATGGAGCTAAGAGTTGGAATATGCTCTCCATCCATTAAAGAATACCAAAACCAAATCTGTTGCCATTGAGTCAATTCTGACTCATAGTGACCCTATAGGACAGAGTAGAACTGCCCCATAGAGTTTCCAAGGAGCTCTTGGTAGATTCAAACTGCTGACCTTTTGATTAGCAGCCATAGCACTTAACCACTACTGGGGTTTCCATTCGTGAAAGAGGATATGAAAATCTAACAATAACTCCAGGTCATAGCCACAAGAAAGCCTAGTCATCCTAACTATGGGTGGAAAAAGCTTGGAATGGAGATCCTAAAATTGTGTCTTACAAGGAGTGACTTGTCTGATCAGTGTGGAGAACCAAACATCTAAAAACTAACATGAAAACTTACTTAGAGAGAGTGGACTCTATAATATGTGGTCAATGACAACCATTAAAGTACCTCATAGGCTTTGAGCAGAAGCTACTTTGGGGAATTGAGAATCTTACATAGCCTTTGGAAGGACTTGGAGAATAAAGCCAGGAAGGCCTCTGTGGGCTTTCAACATATCTGGAAGCGCAGGAATAGCAGGCTGACTGCCACCAGTGAGCTCAGTTGCCTGAAGTGCTAAGCTGGGTGGTTCTCTAGAGCAGGAGTGAGAAAACCATGGCCTATGGGCCAAAACTAACTCAGGGCCTGTTTTTGTACCACTGGTCACCTAAGAATGCTTTTTAGATTTTTAAAATGAAGTAAACAAAGAAAAATAATATGGACAGAGATCTTATGTGTCCTGCAAAAGCTAAAATATAATATCTGGCCCTTTACAGTAAAAAGTTTGCTTAATCTCTGCACAGGAGGCTAGCAGGAAGGCACTGGCAAAACCCCACCTTTGCTGTCTGCCAGTGTTCTTGCATCTTCCTGCAGCAGCTGTGGCTGGAGAGTAATAGCTTCTCTTCCTTTTCCACTTTCCAAATCTCATATGAGTGCTTCTCAAGTCAAAATAGCCCGAGAGCCATACTGGCAAGGAATTCTGGGAAATATAATTCTTGTACTTTACTCCTAGATGCAATGGAGAATGTAGAAGGGGCACGGATAATACTGAGATGACAATCTGGCATGCGAGAATGATCACAAACTCTCCAAAATGGAAAAATTTTTATATATGAGGAACTAAAGTTAATATTGTGATCTGAAAAGGAATTTAATGGGAGCATACTTAGAATGTCCAATGAAATAAATAAATTGAAAAAACAAAACTAAACCCATTGCCATCGAGTCAATTCTGACTTATTGCAACCCCATAGGACAGAGTAGAACTGCCCCATAGGGTTTTCAGGGAGTGCCTGGTGGATTCGAACTGCCAACCTTTTGGTTAGCAGCCGTAGTTCTTAACCACTATGCCACCAGAGTTTCCAACACTTATAATGTCCAATGAAATAAAGAAATAGCAACCACAAAATAACGTAATTGGTTTTATTGAATTATACACATGAAAAATGTTGAATTGGCAAATGTTTTATTCTTTATATCTTTACAATAAGAACTAAAATAAAAAATAAAGTGTTTTAAATGTAATAATATAAAAAATACAAAAAAAAAAAAGGAGTTTTTCTTTCTTTCTTTTAAAGTAAATATAAAAAAAGAACCAAGGTACCACTTCACACCCACTTTTCTGTCTATGAGGTTTTGTTGAAAAAAAGAAAATGAATCTATTAGGTACGAGTAGATGCAAGAAACAAATGTGAGAAGAAAAAACTGTCAAAATTGGTAAATCTAAATAAGTGTTGAATATAACATGAATAAGAAATGTTGCTGGGTGGAAATCCCAGGTTCTGCTTGGGGTGACTCATTACAGCCAATAAACAAAAACTCAAGATGGGAGAGAAGAAAGTTGTCTTAATTTCATTGGGCAAGGAAAGGAGCAATCAGGGCTGTTGCCTCCAAGACTGCTCGAAGGCACCTTGGGGAGGCAGGCTTTTACAGAAAGCAAAAAAGGAAATGCAACCTCATCATGAATATTTAGGATTTACCTTCATGCAGGTGCTCAGGGCTTGGAGATGACTATGCATTTTCTCTAGGCAAGGGTTCGATCCCCCCAGGTGGTGGAAGGGGTGGGCTGTCCTTCATTAGCAGAGGCAGGGTGCGTATATGTATTTTTCACTTAATGAGCTGATAGGTCACTTGAAGTGCCAAGACGGCATTGAACACCTGCTAAAACCAGTTGACGCCAGCTATGCTATTACCCGTTCTGTGGTTATCTTGTCAAGGGCATTGAAGAAGAATCTGCTCAGTGTAGAAGAATAAGCTAGAGCAGGTTATTCAAACAAGGTTTGGGCTCTGAGCCTGCCTGACTCAGAACAATAGGAAGAATACTAATTCATGAATGTTTAAAATAAGCTGGGGCTATAAAATTGGACAACAATAATATGGTAATTGGGGTAGGTTTGTGAAAGAGAAAGGTTAAAACATGCTCAGGTCTATATGTCTTCTGGAAGTAGGATGTAGGCATTGATTTACTTTAGACTTCATTAGAAAATTTGAGATTTAGGTATACAGTGAAACCTGTGAGAATCTGAACTCAACAGGACTGCCTTGTTTTTTTCTGGTCTCTTAAGTTTTCTGCCTTTGATGGGGCACAGTCACCACTTTTTTATCCCTCTCTATTTAGTGGAAAATATTTGAGTTTTCCTTCTCTGACAGGTTCCCACCTTACATAGGTTCCAATTTTCACTGTATATGTTAAAATCTGAAGGACAACTAGGAAAAACAAAATAGTTCTGTAAAATTTCTAAATACAGTGCAGAAAATACAAGGATTAAAGAAAAATTGATCATTCCTTCAGAAAACAAGAAAGAAGAAACAGTAGAGGACCCAGAGGCTCAAAGAGCAGCTCTGGCAAATTCAACATCCCATAGCTGGTTTGTGGCTCGGCTGGGAGCAAGCCCAGGAGACTTGGTTCCCAGCTCATTGCCAAACTTTCTCTCTCCATACACCACTGCTGATGTCTGCAGGGGAACCATGTGAGTCCCCTTACCAAATTTTTGTGCTCAAATAGAGAGTTGGGAAGTAATTTGATGGTGTATTGAGAGAGAAAGAGAAAAGTCCTTTTTATTTAAATATAAAACTGAAAACTGTTGCCGTTGAGTCAATTCTGACTCATAGTGATCCTATAGGACAGAGTAGAACTGCCCCACAGAGTTTCCAAAGACCGCCTGGTGGATTCCAACTGCCAACCTTTTGGTTAGTCGCCGTAGCTCTTAACCACTGTGCCACCAGGGTTTCCTATTTAAATATACATTGTTTAAAATTCCAGGTATGCCATCCACTAGCTGTGTGGCCTTGGGCAAAGTATGTAATCTCTGAGCTTCAAGTTCATCATTTGTTGAATTAAAGCAGTCATAGCTGTTTCATAGGGTTAATGTTAACATGAACTAATTCAATATCAATTAAATATATTTAAAGCATCTAGTTTAATTTTTGGTGCTTAGTACAATCCAATAAACGTAACTGGACTTTATGAAAGAGGGAATTTCTGAAACAGGAAGAAAGATGTTAATGCAAGAGAAGCTATGCTGAACATCAGCCCCAAAGAATGTGACAAAATCATTAACAACAACAAAAAATTAACTGAATAAAAATTAAATAATAAAATATAAATAAATTTAAAATAATAATTAAAAGTATTAATGATAAGGTGAAAACTGAAGAAGATCAGGAACAGGTTGGAAAGCATGGTGGAAAATGAATTAAGGCAAGGTCTCGGGATTGAGTCTGAGAGTGTTGTAAGAACACCAGAGGCTTACCTATATAGTGCCAGCTATTAGCCATGGAAACAGGTCTAATGGCTTAGCAGAGGTTGCAAACTACAACCCTCAGAGTGGTCACCTGTTTTTGTAGATATAATCTTAATGAAAGACAGCTACACACATTTGTTTACGTATTGTCTGTGGCTTCTTTTGTACTACAATGGCGGACTTGAGTATTTTCTACAGATAACATGTAATCCACAAAGCCTAAAATATTTACCATCTGGCCCTTTAATAAAAAAGTAAGCAATCTTTGACTTAAAGCAACATGCATGTTCAGATAATCTCCACTACCCTGTAAATGGTGAGGGCATTCTTATGCCTATAAACCACACTAACCCATCAAGGTCAATTAAGATGAGCCCTAACTACTCCTACCCTATTTATTTGAATTGCCTTCAACTTCTCTGCTTTGGTTCTATCTAATAATGAACTGAATTTGGAGACTATATCAAGAATAGATTTGAAGGATGGAACACTAATGACTGAAGACCACAAGAGCTGTAGGATGACTTCAAGGACATCATACATGAAGAAAGCAAGAGGTGATTAAAAATACAGGAAAGAATAAAAAAACCAAAATGGATGTCAGAAGAGACTCTGAAAGTTGCCCTTGAACTTAGAGGAACTAAAGCGAAAGGAAGAAATGATGAAGTAAAAGAACTGAACAGAAGATTTCAAAGTATAGCTCGATAAAACAAAGTAAACTGTTATAATGAAATGTGCAAAGACCTGGAGATAGAAAACCAAAAGGGAAGAACACACTCAGCATTTCTCAAGCTGAAAGAACTAAAGAAATAATTCAAACTTTGAGTTGCAATTTTGAAGGATTATATGTGCAAAATATAGAATGATGCAGGAAGCATCAAAAGAAGATGGAGGGAATATACAGAGTCACTGTACCAAAAAGAACTGGTTGATGTTCAACCATTTCAGGAGGTAGCATACGATCAAAAATCGATGGTACTGAAGGAAGAAGTCAAAGCTACACTGAAGGCATTGGCAAAAAACAAGTCTTCACTGACAGAATACCAATTGAGATGTTTCAACAAATGGATGCAGCACTGGAGGTGCTCATTTGTCTATGCCAAGAAACTTGGAAGACAGCTACCTGGCCAATCAGCAGGAAGAGATCCATGTTTGTACCCATTCCAAAGAAAGGAAATCCAATAGAATGTGGAAATTATCAAACAAAATCATTAATATCACACATGAGTAAAATTTTGCTGAAGATCATTCAAAAGTGGTTGGAGCAGAACATTGACAAGGAACTGCCAGAAATTCAAGCAGGATTCAGAAGAGGATGTGGAATGAGGAATATCATTGCTGGTCAGATGGATCATGGCTGAAAGAGAATACCAGAAAGATGTTTACCTGTGTTGTATTGACTATGCAAAGGCATTGGACTATGTGGATCATAACAAACTATGGATAACATTTCGAAGAATGAGAATTCCAGAACACTTAGTTGTGTTCATGAGGAACCTGTACTTCAACCAAGAGGCAGTAGTTGGAACAGAACAAAGGGATAGCGTGTGGTTTAAAATCAGGAAAGATGTGCGTTAGGGTTGTATCTTTTCACCATACTTATTCAATCTGTATGCTGAGCAAATAATATGAGAAACTGGACTATATGAAGACTGACACAGCATGAGGATTGGAGGAAGACTCATTAACAACCTGCAATATGCAGATGACACAACTTTGCTTGTTGAAAGTGAAGAGGACTTAAAGCACTTACTGATGAAGATCAAAGACCAAAGCCTTCAGTATGGATTACACCTCAGCATAAAGAAAACAAAAATCCTCACAGCTGGACCAATAAGCAACATCATAATGAATGGAGCAAAGATTGAAGTTGTCAAGGATTTCATTTTACTTGGATCCACAATCAATGCCCATGGAAGCAGCAGTCAAGAAATCAAAGGATGCATTGCATTGGGCAAATCTGCTGCAATAGATCTCTTTAAAGTGTTAAAAAGCAAAAATGTCATTTTAAGGACTAAGACGCTCCTAACTCAAGTCATGGTGTTTTCAATCACCTCATATGCATGTGAAAGCTGGACAATGAATAAGGAAGATGGATGAAGAATTGATGCCTTTGAGTTATGGCGTTGGCGAAGAATATTGAATATACCACGGGCTGCCAGAAGAACAACAAATCTGTCTTGGAAGAAGTACAGCCAGAATGCTCATTAGAAGCAAGTATGATGAGACTTTGTCTCACATACCTTGGACATGTTATGAGGAGGCACCAGTCCCTGGAGAAGGACATCAGGCTTGGTAGAGGGTCAGCAAAAAAGAGGAAGATCCTCAATGAGATGGACTGACACAATGGCTGCAACAATGGGCTCAAGCATAACAATGATTGTGAGAATAGTGCAGGACCAGGCAGTGTTTCATTCTGTTATACATAGGGTCACTATGAGTCAGAATTGATTTGAAAGCACCTAACAACAACAACGATTAACTACCTTCTTACTTCTAACTTTATCTCTAATTTCTGATCTGAGCTTACGTCTTGAAATGGAGAGTTGAACCTGACTAACTTAATTTTTGAAATACCCTAAAGCCTGAAGTTCTGCTCCCTTCTGTCTCTTCTTGCTCTGTTTGCTTGTGTAAATGTTCTGTCTTTCCCATGTCTAGCTCTGTATGAGAGAATGAGAGACCAAAATCTCTTGAGAGAAAGGATCATGTCTTACTCACCTCTGTTTTCTCACATTTCCCGACACTTGATGGAACACAAGAAATAAATGTTGAATAAAATAAACATTGTGTGAAGAGAGGGAAATCCAGGCATTCATAGAGAACAAGCTGGCCAAAGGAAAGGAGACGAGAAGAAAGGAAAAGTCCTTACCTTGGTTTCATAGGAGCCAGTTGGTATTAGGGAATTGGTGAAAGATAAAATAGGAAAATAGCCAGATCAAGCAGGGGTATGTATGCCACGGTAAGACATTCAGATTTGGTTCTGAAGGCAACTGAATGAATGACTTACAGTCAGAGCTGGGACAAGTTTTTACACCCAATCATGTTATTGAAGCTAAGAGGATAGCTAAGAGGATAGAAGGTGGCAGGGATGGAGATAAGAGAAAGGAGAAATCTTGGGGATTGTGCCATCCATCCCCACCCAGCTAGGCTTCACAGCGCAAGGAGCTGACTCTTGTAAACTGTAGTCCCCAGGTTCCCTTGTCAACTGGCTTCTAGTTTAGTTTGGCAACGGGAGACACTGGTGGAAGGTTGGAGGGTGGGAGGAGAGAAGATACCGGAGTATTTCTACCCACCTCTTACTGTTTCAGAAGGTGTCTCCAACAGTGGCTGCCTCTCCTCTGTGGTCCCAGCACCCACAGGGCCTCCTCTCCATCTACATCCCCCATTCCTGCTGGGTGGCCCTTTTTCTCGGGTTCTGGTAACACTACCTCTTCCCTTGGTCCCGACAGCCCTAAGGGTGCCAGCAGCTTCCTCTAAGTTGCTAACCTCTAGGTTGCCTCATTGTCCCTGTTTGCCCTGCCAACTCTTTTAACAAGTTTGTCACTGGATCACCATGTTAGATTCTTTCCAAGGAACTTCCTGGGTAGGCTCTGTTTTTCTGACTGGACTTGGAGTGGCACAGGGATGAAAGACTAGAGATTTTGCATATATCGATCTCTGCATTCCAGTACTGAACATTGGCCTGACTCAGAGCAAGCACTCAGTAAATACTCGTTTGATTAAACTATCAGAGAAAATTTAAACTCTTTCCTTTTCTTTTCCAAATCCTAGTGACAATGAATTCAAGTAACAAGGATGAAAGTAATAGCAAAGATAAGAAAGTGTTTTGGCCAAAGGGAAAATGGCAGTGTAAGCACAGGCATGATTCTGTTTCCCCACAACGAATGTAGAAATCACCAAGTAACATAGGTGAATGTACTGTCTCAGAACTCTAGAAATCAGTCAAGGAATTACAGCATCTAAGCAAACTCTGAATTAAGAAAAACCCTGCATTCAAATGGTTTAAACGTTTATGTATCCAAGTGTGTTGATTTTTATTTTTGTGGCTTTTTCCATTGTTTTTAACTTAAAAAGTTCTCCTCCATGTGAAGATTCAATATTCACTTCTATCTT
>NW_004443939.1:851145-876595 GCF_000243295.1 Trichechus manatus latirostris
GAAGGAAGAAAAGAGAAAGAGAGAGAGAAAGAAAGGAAGGTAGGAAGGAAAGAAAGAAAAAAGGGTTTGACTATTCACAGAAGTGAAAAAATCACAGGCATAGAGGCTCACATGTTAGGGGCTTTCATGCACACTGGGGCCATGGAACACAACCTTCCCATAAGATCTGGTCTAAGCAAGGAGGCTGGAATACAGAAGCCATTCCAATTTACTTAGGAAAATCAAATTTAGATAAAATACTGGAACTCTGGAAACCTTGCAGTTCAATTCAGAAGGCGTGGGTAGCAGTTAGTAGCCGCACAGAGCCTCAGCAGGAGGTAACGCACGTCTTCAGAAGAGCGGATATGGACTCATGCTTTCCAGCGTGGTGTCTGGTATCTAACCCCCAACCAATCTCTGGGATTTCTGGTTTTTTTTAATCATCCCTTCCAGGACTCTATGTTTTGGTCAAACTTTCCCTAAAAGACAACATGATGCCCTGAATGAGCACAGAACTTGGAATCTGAAAACAGGATGCTAACATTCCCTTTGCTGCTTAATAATCTTGTAAGATTGGTTAAATTAGTAAACTCTTTAAGCTGCAGTTTTCTCATCTATAAGAAAGAGATAATACCTATATCACAAGAGAATTATGAAATTATCTAATATATTAATGAAGGATATTATAAAGTGTTAAGGAGACATGCTATGAAGTGTTTTGGGTTGGAGCCTTTGTTCTGCCCCTAATTAATCTCTCTAAACTACAGGTCCTTCACTTGTAAAGTAAGGATAAAAATAATATCTACTTGATAGTATAGTGGTAAAGATTAAGTCAAATAATTTTGTAAATTGCTCAGCAAGTCACTTGATACATGACGAGCACTCAGCATCATCACGATTAGCTTTGCTTTCTTCACCTACCTGAGGCACGTTTGTATACCTGTAATTCTCAGAACACACCATGAGGTGAGTATTGTTATTAATTTCATTTTAAAGATGTTTAGACTGAGGCTTAATTTGCCTGGGATCGCATAGATAATTATGTAATCAAATCTGACTGACTACCAAACCCTTACTTATAACCAATATGGGCATTACCTCTGAATTATTAGTTATTAATATTATCGTTATAATTATTGAATCATACATAAGGTGTCTGGTATAGACTGGTTGTTTTTATCTATCATTTTACTGCCTTTTAATGTGTAAGAGGTTGTTTAGTACCACCTCTGAAATACTTTGGAGACTTGGTGGTGCAGAGGTTAAGCATTCGCCTGCTAACCAAAAGGTCAGCAGTTTGAATCCATTGTAAATGAGGTTCAAGAATCATTTTCTCAAGTGAATTAGGGTAATTTTTCATGCTGATATACAAAGTGATATTTTTTCCACCCAAAACCAAAAACCAAACCTGTTGCTGTCGAGTTGATTCTCACAGCGCCCCTATAGGACAGGGTAGAACTGCCCCATAGGGTTTCCAAGGAGCAGCTGGTGGATTCGAACTGCCAACCTTTTGGTTAGCAGCTGAGCTCTTAACCACTGCGCCACCAGGGTTCCCTTTTCCCCCCAGGTACATGAGGTAACTGTTTTTTGTTTTGTTTTGTTTCTTTTTTAGTGTAGCATTTGATTCAAAGATAGCGTATATTTTGCAAGGGTTTTCAGTAAAAGTAATACAATGTCATGTGCATTTTTTCCCCAATAATTCCATTTCCAGTAAAGAAATTGTTTAGAAAGAGCAATGAACTTGGAGTACAGGAACTTGGAGTTTCGGTCTAGCTCTGTGACCCTGAGCTCACCATCAGACCTCGCTGAGCCTCAGTTTTCTCATACGTAAAATGAGTGTGCTGAATGAAGTGACTTCTGACATTGCTTTCAATCCTGGTGTATGAATGTTACTTGGCCCACAATGCCAATGTCTTTTATGATGATGATGGTAATAGAAGAAATTCACTTAACTGAGCATCTAAAAGCTTTCATTTGATAGCATTAATGTGGGCTCATATCCCCTAGTACTTGGCTTCCAGGGAAGTGTTAGTCTAAAATTATATAGCTCACTCAAATCACATAATTTCTATGTATTAAGTTGAACCCTAACACTTAAAGTTTGAAGTTTTTATGATTTTGGCCAGAGTAGACATCCTGTTTTCCAGGGAGAAGGGGCTTTAAAATTCACTTCTCTGCAAATCCACTCTCTCTCAAAATCATATTTTGAGGAGTTAAGTGCAAATGAATTAAAAGCATACAGATTGCATTTTACTTGAAAATCACACAGGCTAAAAGTGGGGAATGGGAAGAGAAGATAGAGAGGAGAAGGAGTGAGGGAAGGGCTACTCAACAGAGGAGAGGGATTCTATGGAACTGAAAACTCTGGGATCATTCTCTGAGGTAACTGCCAAGTAAAGGTTGCACCAGATTCACCACTACTCTCTGATAGCTAAAGGGACACTTGTGTCTTCAAAGATTGTACTCAAAATACAGCATGAGGAGGACACAAATACAATGGCTTTGGAATCAGACCACAGTTTGAACCTGGACAGTCATCTGTTCTATGCAAGGCAGTTGTCTCAGAAGCTCCATTTCTGCAAAGAGGAATAATACCTAAGACATACTGTTGTTATGAGGCTTATTAACAACATACATACAGGTCCTAATAATATACCTGGAGCCCTGGTGGCACAGTGGTTAAGCGTTCCACTGCTAACCAAAAGGCCAGTGGTTTGAATCCACCAGCTGCTCCTTGGAAACTCTATGGGAGCAGTTCTACTCTGTCCTATAAGGTCACTATGAGTTGGAATTGACTCGGTGGCAATGGTTTCTTTGTTTGTTTGTTTTTGACAATATACCAAGAACATAATAAATGTCTAGCATCTAGTCGCACTTTCACATTATTTAGCACGTAACCTGACCACCAACGGAGAATGAATTTCTGGTGGAACCATCTCAATCTAGTCTTCTGTGAATGTATTTTATCAGTTCTGCCTTTCTTTCACTCTTCATTTCTAAGTCCTGTAAGAAGTCAGTAACCTGCAAAAATAATTGTATGTGTGCTTTAGAAGCACTGTGACTGAAAAACAATATGTCCAAAAATAAATATGTTATATCTGGTGGTCAGGGAAAAAACAAGGAAAGAAGGAAATCTCCATTTTCTCTTCAGCTTTTGGGGTTAAGGCAAGTTCCCACGTTTGGTTCCTTCTGAGCTGTTCTTGGCCACCTTACCCTTAGGCTTGCACCCTGTTTCCATTCAGTTCCCACAGCAGGGTGTCTTTCTGGTTGTTTCTAGGGTTACCTTCTGTTTTTGCGTCTCTCCAAGGTCTCTGGGGTTGGTTGGAAGGAAGGAATTAATCAAGGTCAGGTCCCCTCCACTCCTCTCAGGCCTTGGGCCTGGCTATCCTTTTTATGTTAGTACTTAATCCTACCCTCCACTCCCACCCCCATGAGAGTGGAAGGAAGGAATAACTTTGTTGTGTTCTTCTGGCAGGTTAAGTAGGTTGAAGTTTAAAACTCACTTGTTAAAACATTCTAAACCCTAGATCAAATTGCCTTTCGAGGACCAATTCCATGCAAGGTCTAGGTCCTACATGCACATTTACTCTATGGATCAGTTTTCCTGTCCTTACAACACGTTTAATAAGTTATGCTTCCTTAAGTGTTAGGATTCACACGTCTGACACCATACCTTATGGAGTTGGTATGTAGAGACCCTGGTCTCTGACCTCTGTGGAGGAACAAAGGGTCAAGTGAAACTAGCAAATGAGCAATCAGAGACCAAAAAGCATAATCTATATACTGCTTTCTTCTTACAATTCCAATAGAACAAACTCATATCCATTTTTTTCCGTCTATCCAAGAGAGAAGTTATTATATTAGAAATAGCAATGATGATAAAAACAACAATAAATAATATCACCCATCCATTTCCTGAGCATCTACTATTATAAAAAAGGCTTGAAGGCAGTGTCTGACCTCCTCAAACCCCACAAGATGGAAGGAGAATCAAGATCAATAGCGCAAGGCTGACTACCATAAGGTGAAGGCCAGACAAGCCTCCTCTCTCAGCCATCTTTACTAATTCCGACACCAGCCATTCCTTACACAGCATTCTCTACTTCTCTACTGGGTTCCATAATTCACTACAATGGCCACACAGAACTCACAGATCATACTCAGGATTATGGGGTTTATTAGGGAAATAACAGTTACAATTCAGGCTCAGGAAAACTCAGGATACAGTTCTTCCATCAGGGCAGCCTCTTCCCAAACATGCTTACAGGCATGCCTCTCCCTGGCCCTAGGTCTCTCTCCAGAGGCACTCAACTTTCTCTCTCGATGGTCAGGAAGCCCACTGCGCCATGTCCTGCTGCTGGGTCTCTGCTGCCAGGTCTCTCCTGCCACTGCTTCTCATCTTCTTCTGGCTTACAGCTTGCTCTCTCTCTCTCTCTCTTTCTCTCTCTCTCCTGCTTCCAGGAACTTCTCAGCACAGGGATCCCGTGTCCAAAGGATGCACTTTCTGCTCCTGGCTGTTCTTCCTTGGTGGTGGCAGGATCCTCCTCTCTGCTCTGGAATTGGCTCTTTTAAGGCAAAACTGACCAATCTTCTTGGTGGGCCACAAATACCCCATCACACAGTCCTGCCTAATCACCTGGGTGGGAGTTACAAGACTATGGGTAGAAAGGCCACACAAAAGTAATCAATCACATCACAACTATGCGCTAACATTATAGGAAATGTTTTACATGCATCATGTCCTTTAACTCTCTCGACAACTCTTGAAATATATATTTTATCCCTATGCTACAGCTGAGGAACTAGAAGCTCAGAGGGGTGAAGTAACTAGCCCAAGGTCACACTGTTCATTCAGAGCCAGGATTGGATAGTAGGTCTTTCAGACTTTGAAACATGAGCTCTTTCCACTGATGGAAGAATGTCCTTATTGGAAGTCCTTATTGGCTATCTATGGCTGGGCAGTGGGTTAGAAGATGCAGGAGATGCACAGGGCCTGAGCATTGAAAGCCAGGGAGGAAGTCAAGGATCAGCTGCCAGGAATTGAGGATACTTAGTGAGCTCAATCACAAAAATAAAAGTAAACTCATTGGCCAGGATGAATCAATGGCTCAATGACTCCTGATCTAGGGGAATCCCACTACCCCTTCTCATTTGTGCAGTATGACAGGCAACAGAAAATAAAAAAATTAAAAAAAAATTATTAATATCTGCAATAATAACATCATTGTGAATATCATGCGTTGAGTTCCTACTATGTGACAGGCACTGGACTAGGTTTTTTACATAAATAATTTAATTATCATAATAAATAAAGTCAATATTATCCCCACAGAGGTTTAGAAAGTTTAGGCACTTTGTCCAGTTACTTAGTAAGTAACAGAACAAGGATTTAAACAGAAAGTTGTGAGGAATACATTGTACAAAACCATGGGTATATGGAACTCAGTATCTAATGGAAAACAAACAGCAGCAAGACAAAGCTGTAGAAACCTTTGCCTTATTTCCTCCTGAAAGGGTAAAATTCCATTCAACGATGATAATGAATTATAAGAGTTTATACCTAGCTAAGAATCTTCATTAGGCATTAAGGGTTCAATGATAGAATTCTTACCTTTCATGCAGGAGACCCGGGTTGGATTCTCACTCATTGCACCTTTTGCACAGCCACCACCTACCTGTCAGGTGCTGCTGCTGATCAACAGGTTTCAGTGGAGCTTTCAAACTAAAACAGACTAGGAAGAAGGACCTGCGATCTATTTATAAAAATCAGCCTATGAAAACACTGGATCACAATGGCCCAATCCACAGTCCATCATGGGGATGGCATAGCACCAGCAGTATTTAATTTCATTATACATGATGTTGCCATGAGTCCGGGACTGACTTGATGGCAGCTAACAAGAGTCTTCAGCACAGAAGTAACAATTCTAAGATTCTCTGATTTTCTGAGTCTAAAGCAATTAATTCCACTTCACAGTATCTAACAGCCCAAACTGCTTTCATTCTGTCATACCCGTAAGTGTACCAGAGAGATGAGAGAAGGAAAAGAATATAATTGTATTGATCTCATCATTACTTGTTATGGTTAAGATTGTGTGTCAGCTTAGCTAGGCCATGACTCTCAGTATTTACATGTGATCACTCCCATGATTGAATATACTGTGAGTAGTCAGGATGAAAGGGAGTTTCCTTGGGGGTGTGGCCTGCATCTGAATATAAACAGACGTTCTGGCTTTTTGCTCGCTCTAGATCTGGATCCTGCAGCTGCTTCCTGTCATCTCACCTCCGGTGCTTGGGACTTGAGCTGTCAGCTTATCTGTTGAACTTGGGATTTGTTGATCTTCACAGCCTGTAAGTGGAGCTCTGCTCTCTGACCTGCCGATCTTGGGTTTGCCGGCCCCTGCAGCTACATGAATCAGGAGAAACCTTGCGGTCTTGCCTGCCGATCCTGGAATTCGTCAACCTTCACAGCCTGTGAGCAGGAGCCCTGCTCTCTGGCCTGCCGATCTTGGGCTCGCCAGCTTCTGCGGCTGTGTGAGTTGGGAGAGACCTCTACCCTGATCCACGGACTTGAGACATTCTAGCCTCTACAGTTGTGTGAGCTCTTTCCTTGATATATATTTATATGCTTTGCTGGTTTTGCTTCTCTAGGGAACCTAGCCTAACACATTACTCAACTCGATTTTACAGCACACTGCCATTATTTAAACATTACCACCACTGTCCACCTTAGCCTCCCTGGATGGAACAGCCAACTTCTGCTTGTCTTTAAAATATCACCTCAGATATCACTTTCTTAGAGAAGTCACTTCCTCAGGAATGTTACCCATTTCATTCTTTTTTATTCCCACCCATTATTAATGTGACCACAGCACCTGAGGCTCACCTGCCATAGCATCCCCCATGTTGTTTTCATTGTGTATCCTTTTCTGTGGACTCTGCCCTCCTTGGGGTGGGGACTCTCTTATTTATCTCTGGGTCTCATATCTAGCACATGGCTCACTTACTAATGACTAAATGAATGAATTCCTTATGAGAACTTAAGCCTGGGTCCCTTCTTAATCCAGAACTCTGTCCTACACCAAATAAACCTACACTCCTTGTTTTCAACTGTCTGTGATTTATCCATCATGAATAATATGAAATTATATCTGTATTCCTTATGTCAAAACTAACCTAGGTGCCTTCGCAAACATTCTAATCATGAATATGTACTAGAGGTGGTCAGCTAGAAGTACATCAGAAAGGCCATAGTCCAAAGTCAGCTCCTATAGCAATAGCTTCAATCAATGCCAAGGTTTTGTTATTTAGCAAAATGAATGCCATAAATGTTTTGTTTTGTTTTAATCTTATTTTTGTACTTTAAGTGAAAGTTTACAATTCAAGTTAATCTCTCATACAAAAATTTATACATTTTTATGTGACCCTAGTTGCTCTCCCTATACTATGACAGCACACTCCTTCTTTCCACCCCTGATTTCCCGTGTCCATTCAACCAGCTCCTGACCCTCTCTGCTTTCTCATATCGCCTCTGGACAGGAGCTGCCCATTTAATCTCATGTATCTACTTGAGCTAAGAGGCTCACTCTTCACGAGTATCATTTTATGTCCCATCGTCCAGTCCAATCTTTGTGAACAGTTGGCCTCGGGAATGGTCTTAGTTCTGGGTTGACAGAGAGTCTGGGGGCCATGCTTTCTGGGGTTCCTCCAGTCTCAGTCAGACCATTAAGTCTGGTCTTTTTACTAGAATTTGAGTTCTGCACTCCACTTTTCTCCTGCTCCATCAGGGACTCTGTTGTGTTCCCTGTCAGGGCGGTTACTGGTGGTAGCTGGGCGGTCACTGGTGGTAGCTGGGCACCACCTAGTTCTTCTGGTCTCAGGCTGATGCAGTCTCTGGTTTATGTGGCCATTTCTGCCTCTTGGGCTAATACTTTCCTTGTGTCTTTGGTGTTCTTCATTATCCTTTGCTCCAGGTGGGTTGGGACCAATTGATGTCTCTTAGATGGCTGCTCTCTAGCTTTTAAGACCCTAGACGCCACTCACCAAAGTAGGGTGCAGAACATTTCTTAATAAGCTTTGTTATGCCAGTTGACCTAGATGTCCCTTGAAAGCATGGTCCCCAGACCCCTGCCCTTTCTACTCTGTCCCTTGAAGTGTTTGGTTGTATTCAGGAAACTTCTTAGCTTTGGTTTAGTCCAGTTGTGCTGACTTTTCCTGTAGACTGTGCTATCCTTCCCCTCACCTAAGACAATTCTTGTCTACTATCTAGTTAGTGAATAACCCTCTCCCTCCCCACCCTTGTAACCATCAGAGAATATTTTCTTTGTTTAAAGCTTTTCTTGAGTTCTACCACGAATGTTTTTATAATTGGTGGTTGGTTAATTAGCAAAATGAATTTCTCATTGGTGAAATGTGTAAGAATCGGCTAAATTATTTTAGAGATTTTCCACACCTTTGCATTCACACTCTCCCACTCTTACATATCCAGGATATAAGAACCCTGTGAGACCTGCACCCTGTACTCTTAAGAATGGTACCTTGGTTGTTAGTCCTAAATGTTTCCAACCATTGTTGTGGTTGTTGTTAGTTGCCATTTGAGTTTGCTCTGATTCACGGCAACTTTGTGCATAACAGAATAAAATGTTGTCCAGCCCTTCATCATCATCATGATTGTTAGCATGTTGAAGTCCATTGTTTGGCTATTGTGTAGTACCTCCCAACCTAGGGGAATCATCTTCCAGCACTGTATTGGACAATATTCTGGGTTTTCATTGACTAATTTTTGGAAGTAGATCACCAGGCCTTTCTTTCTAGTCTGTCTTAGTCTGGAAGCTCCACTGAAACCTGTCCACCATGGGTGACCCTGCTGGTTTTGAAATACCAGTGGCATAGCTTTCAGTATCATAGCAACTTGTAAACCATCACAGTACAATAAACTGACAGATCGGTGATGGTTGTAACCATTAGGTAAGACGAATTTTGGATGGTTGATATTATCTTTACAGGTCAGAGAATCCTGCCTTTGGAAAGTTGCTGTGTCTGCCTTAGAAGAAACTTACATTCAAGATGATGTGTACAGCCCTGAAAGGACCAAGAACTATAACTTTATCAACTTTAGAAAACGCTTGTTAGAACTCTTTGGTGCCTGCTTGCTAATAATATATTTATTTTTTAATAAATGTTTTTACGTAGGGAAAAATTTGATCTGAGATTGGCTTTCAGTATAACCTGGTAGTAAGGTTATGAAGGAGCAGCTAACACTCCCCCATTTTAAACTCTTTTGAACCTACTGTTTTCTACCAAAAAGAATCCAGAGTGTTTGTTCAACTCAACTGACTTAGGTCAGTTTCCAACGCATGACCTCAGCATCTTGCTATAACTAGCCAAGATAATTTCCACATATGAAGCAAGATTTCTGTAAGGAGAAATAAATGTTTATCCAAATTGCGTGGAAGCAAATTAGTGAAAATTGCCAGATTGTTTTAAATGCAATCCAGTTCTGTCAGTTGAGGATTTTTATACTTGCTGATACAAAGCTCATTTTGCCTTTAAAAGCAACAGGCCAAAGGGATTAAAAGCAGATTGCCTTACAAAATCTGATCCTATAAGTGGCCTTTTACCCCCTGTTGTTTTACAAAAGTGTCACATGCTTAAGGTCCCCCCCTACAGTGTATTGTTCATCACAAATGCTCAGAAAATTAGCATTGCAGAGTCAACTCATTTAATGAAATTTATTGAGCACCTATTATTTAGTTCAAGATGTTAGACATTCAGAGACAAATAAACTATAATACTTTTTCTAGTAGATTGTGAATTCCTTGGGAATGCAGATACTGTTAATTTCGTATCTGAATCCTTAACAGTAGTACAACATCAGGCACAGTGAAGGAATTCAATAATATTTTTTAATTGATAAATAAAAGAATGTTGTAGAACAGCTCACAGACAAGTGGCTATAATACCTGGCGACAAGAACATTAATAAACCTTCATCAGAGTTCTACTAGATTCTTGAGGAGAGAGTCTCTCTTTCTACGGCAGTGTTCATAATAGGTATGACATGTGCACCTGATGTTGAAATATGAAAGAATTCTCCTGTTGAAGAATGGAAAAAAAAAAAAAAAGTCCCCTAAAAGGAAAAGCAGATGCAATAGTTTGGCAGAATGTAAGCATGAGTTGTTATCAAAGAATGATAGAAACCAAAGGTGATTGCCAACAGTGAGTAAAAATAAAGTTGAGAGTATGGGCAGCCAGGAACCACTTTGGAAAGGAAAATTGTGTGCAAAGGAATGTGAATTTTATGCTAGACCAAAGGTTGCAAACCTGGAAACCTATGTTGTATTTACCAGGCAAGATTTAAATAATTTTAAATGACTTGCCAATATTAAAAATAGTGATATTTTGCGTAAAAATTCAGATTCCCTGCTTGTTTTGAAAAATTGCAAGACCTGGTAATATTGGGTCTACATTCTTCATGGTATCCATTGACTGGTGCAAAGTAGATTGACCCCTTTACATGGGGTAAGCATACTTCGTGTTCTTTATTTTGGATTCATTCATACATTCTTTATTTATCAGACATTTCTGAGTACCTACCGTGTGTCAAACATTTCTAGGTGTTGGCAAAGCAGACACGTAGGTGTGCCAAGGGCTCAGTTTAGTAAAGGAAGATGAATGCAGAAAGGAACAAGTATACCATAGTTACCAGAGCTTTGCTAGAACTCTCCACTGACGTGGGGACAAGAAGAAGTCAGGAGGACCTGGCAAAATCCATGAAATGCTTCAGAGAAGAGATGAGACACGAGCAAATTCTTGAAAATCAAGTGAATAAGACTCTCCTGAAGAGAAGTATAGGAGGATAGACTTTCCAAGCAGAGCGAAGAAAGGTCAGCGGTGTGAGTGGGGCTGCTATGGAGAGGGAACTGAAGTGATTCAGCATAGTTTGACATAGGGTGAGTGAAGGTCAAGGCGGGTGAGGTGAGGAGAGGTGAGACTGAATTGGTAGGTAAGGGTTAGATCATAAAAGATCTTAGTGGTGAGGTAAGGATTGTAGACTTCCTTACCAAGAATACCATAGCTATGAAAGTACAGACATTCAGTGCACATCAGTGGTGACTCTAAAACATATTTTTCAGCCTCAGCAAGATTTTCCTTAGCAATTAACTAGGAATCAAAACATATTTCAAAATATTTTTTGGTGAATAATGAATGCATATAAAGGGTACTATTAGATTTTATCCTTTCTAGTGTTCCAGAATATTAAGGCTGGGAGTTACCTTATAGAACATCCAATCTCTCATTTCATAAATAGGAAATATAAGCACAGAGAGGGGATAGACTTGCCCAAAGTCACACAGCAAATACAAGCACAGCTGGGTCTAGCCCCTGAGTTTCTCTCCCTCCCCAGTCCAGGTCTTAGAAGCCATCACTCCAATCAGGGACTTCTCTTAACACGGGAAAGATGCATTGTTGAATCTCGTTTCTGGAACTTCCTTTCTCAAACTGCCTTCTACAAAAATTTCTGTTTCCAATGATTTTCATTAAAAACTTAGAATTGTGTTGCTCAGGGGGACAAATTTTGGCCTAAAGACAATGTAAAATTGCTCTAAACTTACTTTTTAAAATCACCCAATTAGAGGCATTGTGTTCTTCGAGACAAGTCACAAATCAGAAAAGAAAATTCATTACTTTTTTTTGGACCGTGTTCGGCCGTGGGGGAGTTGGGGAGTTGAGGGTAGGGTGGGAAAGAGGGATTAATTGTACTGGAAAGGAGTCACAAATTATCCGTGCACAGTGGCTAGGATTGGGCCTAGTACATTAAAGGTCTTCAGGAAACACAAGCAAGCTGCTGCCTGCATAACACTCCTGGATGGAAAAGTCTCTATGCTTCTACCCCTGGCTTTTCCCATTCTTTTTGTCTTTTCCCACTCAGTAGCATTTGAGTGGATAGAGAGAAAGTTTTATACCAAAGCATAAAAAATAAACCATGCCAAACTCATTGCCATCTAGTCGATTCTGACTCATAAGTAGCCTATAGGGCAGAGTAGAACTGCCCCATGGCTTTTCAAGGCTTTACTAGGCAGACTGCCACCATCTTTCTCCCAAAGAGTGGCTGGTGGGTTTGAACTGCTGAGCTTTTGGTTAACAGCCCGGTGCTTCATCACTGAACCACCAAAGCTCCTTTACCAAAGCATGATGGGTACAAATGTTTAGAATAAGCACGCAATTTAAACCAAAGATGAACTGCATAGGGTGTTGGAAACCTGTGAGCATTTGTCAGTCCTCTAGGGATCCTTCTCCATTTCCCAGCCGTTACCAGTTGCCATTGAGTCAACTCTGACTCATGGCAATCCAGTGTGCATCAGAGTAGAACTGTGCTCTGTAGGGTTTTTAATGTTTTTGAAAGTAGATCGCTAGGACTTTCTTTCCAGGTGCCTCTTGGTGGACTTGAACCTCCAATCTTTCAGTTAGTAGCCAAGCGCGTTAACTGTTTGCACCACCCAGGACTCGTCATTTCCCCAGAAAGCCTAGCTAATACACTAGCAGCTCAAAAGTCTCCATTTCAGAGAAGCTTTACCTGACCTCTGTATTTAAACCAGCACCACCCCTCCCTAAGGGCACTTTCCCTTCCCCCTTTTTGGCATTGTATTTCTCTAGAGCACCAATCACCTTCTGATACAGTATAGGTTTTACTTATTTCTTTGTTTATCGCCCACCTCTCTCCTCTAGACTGTAAGCTCTACAAGGGCAGGGGTATTTGTCTATTTAGTTTAATCTCTGCACTCAGCACTATAATAGTAAATAGTACAGAGTAAACACACAAGGAATATTTGAATGAATGAATGAGTTAATACACTTGTAAATCTCCTGGGAGGAATGTTGTGGGAACAGCTTTGCTTCCCCTCCTGGCTCTATCACTAACTTGGTGACTATATTATTAAGCTAAAATATATACCTCCTTTGAGTCTCACTTGTAAAATAAAACGGGTTGATTCTTACCATTTTGGGAACCATGTTCTGCTTTGAATATGTGAGAAACACAATGGATAACCCATCTACAAAAAAATGGCATACTCATATTCATACACATTTACCTACATTTTCAAGCGATTCACAGAGCCCCATGCAGAGTTCGAGGATCTCAGTTTAAGAAATGATAGCCTTGGACTAGAAAGAGTGTCTCTAAGCTGTCTTCTAAATCTTGGCATCTATTTTACCACATACAAGGCATTGGGCTAAGTGATGTGGGAAGAGAGTAGGAGACGTGATAAAGAATAAGACTCAACTTCTGCCCAAGTAGTATAGCAAAAAAGATGGAGTAGTGAAATATAAAAGAATTGTGGGCAGAGGGCACATACTGGGCAAAGGTGCAGATATGGAAAATGAAGGAGGCGGTTGAGAACAAAAAAGAGTTCTGATCTCCATCTGAGAGCCCCTGGCTGGCTTAAATACACATGTAGGTGGAGAGAGAGGTAAGTCCTCTCATTTTGTCAGCAGGAACACACAGGGGCGGTGTTCATCTGCTCCTGAAGCTACAGTGAACACTTATGTCCCACCTCCACCACCTTCTGCCAAGAATGTCTTGGTTTCTTTCTTTCCTATCCTATCATTCATTATGTATACACTAAGTGCCGGGACTGTATGAAATGCTTTCGCATGTGTTGTCTTATTTCTTCATCCTTCTTTTCAAACCAGGAAATTGAGGCTCAAGAAAGTTAGGTGGAGTGGCCAACACCACTCACTTAAGAACTGGCAGAACCAGGGTTAAGAATATACAACCTCTGGCTCAAGATCCATTTCCTTTCTACTGTACCATGCTGCTTTGGCATTGGCATGTCTATCCTTATGGTTGTTGTTGTTAGCGGCTGTCAAGTCGACCCCAACTCATGGTGACCCCAGGCACAACAGAACAAAACATTGCCCAGTCCTGCACCATCCCCCCGATGGATTTCAGATTTGACCATTGCGATCCATAGAACTTTCATTGACTGATTTTCAAAAGTAGATCACCAGGCCTTTCTTCCTAGACCGTCTTAGTCTGGAAGCTCTGCTGAAATCTGTTCAGCATCATAGCAACATGCAAGCCTCCACTGATAGGTGCTGGCTGTGCATGAGATGCTGGAAATGAGGTGCTTTAGTTGGAAATCAAACCCAGGTCTCCAAGTGGAAAGTGATAATTCTACCACTGAACCACCACTGCTCCCCATCCTTAACTGTAAGATGGGTGGAATTTGGCAGGATGGATTTGGGGATGCAGAGATAGGGATGTAGCCTGAAGAAATTTGGAAAGAGGTGATTGACAGATACCAAGGTGCCGCACCAATCAGAGACACCAATTTGGGATTATACACCAATGAGAATGAACGAGGAGTTCACACTATGCAGCAGGCATACTACAACCATAGTATCTCATTTAAAAGTTACCTTGTCAAATGTTTAAATATGATATTGTTAAAAAATGATATTATCTTCATTGTATAGATGTAGAAATTGGGGCTCTGAGAGACAAGTGACTTGCTCAAGGAGTTCCTACAGCTTGTCAGGAATTGGCCCAGATTTTGGCCCCCAGTGTGAATGACTCTATACCTAGCCCTTTTCCTACCATTCTCTACCCTGTGTTTTTGGTTTGAACACAGTCTTGGTTGCAAAGAGAGAACTCTCCAGATACGCATTCCATTGTGTACATAGGAAAGTCTTGCTGGTTTAGAGCGAGGCAATTCAGCTCAAATGATCCTTTTGAATAGATACCTGCACAACTCCCAATTTTTAGCTTGTTTAATAGACACATTCTGATTCCTCACATTTTCCCCTTACTTTTAAATGAGGACATCTGGCTTTCCAACTGGAATTCCTTCTCTAGCAAGTCATGGAACCTTGACTGGACAGGAAATTAAGTTCCTTCCCTCTAGTTTGTATGCTGGCCAGCTGTCTTCTCTCTTTCCCTTTTACAGTCTGGAGAATATGCAAACACAGACCTTCTCTAACCTAACCAGTTACTATGGAGTTGATTTCGACTTATGGTGACCCCATGTGTGTCAGAGTATAACCGTGCTCCATAAGGTTTTCAATGGCTGATTTTTCAGAAGCAGATTTCCAGGCCTTTCTTCTGAGGCATCTCCAAGTGGACTTGAACTTCCAACCTTTTGGTTAGCAGCCAAGAGTGTTAACCATTTGCACCACCCAGGAACCCTCTGATCTCCTCAGTGATAAACAATACTGCTACCTGTTGGTTAAACCTGAAGAATGGTCCTACAGAAATCTATACAGCCAGTCTTCCACACATGCTGCTCTCTAGTTCCAATAAACAAATTACTACTTTCACATGCAAGGCACCAATATATTTCATCTTGATACCTCTATTTATGTGATTCACTAACTTGAGGCCCTTCTGCCCAAAACTTTTCCATCTTTTTAAAGACCAGCTCAAATGCCACTTTCTACAAGAAGTCTTCCATGATCTCTTTCAGTGGATATTACTCTCATATCACTCTCAGCTGTGCACCTCTTACCAGCACCTTATATTATCACAGTTTGTAAAGGTGTCTCATCTCCTCTACTTAACTACAAATTTCTTAAGGTAGGATCTATATGTCATTGAGAGTACCTGGGTGGTACAAACGGTTAATGCGTTCGGCTGCTAACCAAAAGGTTGGAGGTTCAAGTTCTCCCAGAGGGGCCCCAGAAGAAAGGCCTGGTGATCTAATCCAAAACATCAGCCATTGAAAATCCTATGGAAAACAGTTGTACTGCGACACACACAGGGTAGCCATGAGTTAGAGTTGACTCCATAGCAACTGGTCTTTATACGCAGTTAATTTTTGACTCCCCACAATCAAATGCATTTTACATGCATTAGTTAAATTATAATACACACACACACACACGTGTATATGTGTGTATATATATATATATATATATATATATATAAAATCACTATCATCATAATGGCTGCAATTTAATGAGCACTTAATTTGTGCCAAGTATTTTCATACATTTTTTTCTATTCCTTATAACAACAGTACAGGGTATTTTTCATCATCCTCTTTATTTAAGTGAAAAAAACAAGACTTAGGTTAAATACATTGTCCAAGGTTACTCAGGCAATAAGTGGAAGAGCAAGAATTCAAACTTGAGTCTGTATTCTTCCAGTGCTCTTTGATCTTGGCACCATAGTTCAAAGCTATTGAAAAAATAAACTCTGGATAAGTGAGGCGCTGCATGCATTCACTGAGGACTCTAAACTTTAACTCTTCACACTCCTACCATCTGGAACAAAATCTAGATCAGAAAAAGGTCCCCCGTCACCTCAAATAGCTGGCAAGGAGTTCTTGTACAAAAGCCATTCATTCTGAGAAACAATATAGTATGATGGTTATGGACACACAAAGCCCAGCTGGTTTGGTTTGACTACTAGCTCTGCCACTTACTTCTGGCTGTCCTCGTGAAATCACTTAACTACTCTGTGTCACATTTCTTCATTTTTAAAATGGGAATAATAATAATATCTGCTTCCAAAGGTTTGTCGTGAGGAATAAATGGGTTCTATGATTAAAGCACTCAGGACTGTGACTCAATACATTTAGCTGTTATTATCATTGGGCCATAAGCTGCAAACTGTTGACTTGTAGATAGGAGCCAATCCACAGATTATTTTAACTGTAATTGTAATATATTACAGACAGAAAAAAAAAAAAAAGGAAAAGAAATCCTGATTTCTAGTTTTTCTAGGAAAATCATAAGATCGCGAAACTCTAAGCACCTATTCCTACCTGGCCATAATTCACTCGTGCTAAGTAACAGCTTGCCCCATATAAACAGGGCATGTGCCCTTGTCACCCCCTAGATTTTCCTATTGCCTTGTGCTCAGCAACTTCCATGCTCTTGAACTAGTGATCCCTGTGACTGTTATCTAATTTACCATATGCTTTGATGAGTTTAATTATCAAATTTTCCAGTCCAAACACAATTTTAAGTAGCAAACTAGGTGAGTATTCATATGAGCTAGCTGATAGGAAAAAAAGGTGTTGGAATAGATAGAGCATATAATTAGGAGAAGGAAAGTAAAACCCAAAGCATACATAGCACTCCATCACAATGGAACATCACATTCAAAGTCACACTCAAAATGTAACATCACAATCTAATATATTACATAAATGCTTGCTTATATAATCCTTGCATGTAAATGCATCCTTATAATGATTTTACTTCGGGAACTTCTACCCTCTGCTTCCTACTTTAAGCCAAAAAACCAAACCCATTGCTGTTGAGCCGATTCTGACTTAGAGCGCCCTGATACAGCAAGCGTAGAACTTCCCCACAGAGTTTCCAAGGCTGTAAATCTTTATGGAAGCAGACTGTCTCATCTTTCTCCTGCATAGTGGCTGGTGGGTTCAAACCACCAATCTTTTGATTAACAGCCAAGCGCTCAACCACTACACCACCAGGGCTCCTTCCCTACTTTAAGGCCTTATTCAAATATTACATTTCTTTAAGTCTATTCAAATCTTTCAATCATTCTCATCTTCTATACAAACTCAGAAGAAATTTCTTTTTCCCTTGTCTTGCAGAGCGCAGTGTGAGAAATTCTAGTCCAACATTTGTCACAGCCTTCTCCACCAGATTGTGAGTCTCTGGAGATCACTGACACTGTGGAATCTGCTTGTGTGTCCCTGGGGGCTAAGCATAGTGTCTTGGAGTTATTTGACAAGGGTGTGTTTGAGTGAATTTTATTAAGAAAATTAAAACTTCATTTCCCCACCTACTTAAGCAGAAAATGTAAAATATAATTTTTCAGAAAATTTCAATCAAACATAAAATTGTTTAAAAAGGTTGGGGCATGCAAATGGGTCAGTTATAATTAGAAAAATTCATTTATGTTACTTTATACTTGGGACCAGACATGAGTTAACTTTCCCCTTTGTTTCTGTGTAGCCAAGGCAGGTTGCCTCAACCCTCAAAATTGGTTTTCTCATTTTTCAAATAAGGATTTCTATTCATCCATCAGGTCTTATCTTGGCCCTCACCTCATATGAGGCATCTAACCTAACCTAACACCCAAGACCGGATTGAAGTGACCTCCCTTGAGGTCCAATATCCTCTGGTGCACTTGCCAGACGACCTTGAAGTTGTTTAGACTGTAACTTCTGTGAAGTCACATCATAGGATCCCTGGAACACAGTAAGTGCTCAGAAAATATTTGTTCACTGAAAGAAAAAAAAAAAAAGGATGAGTGAATAAACAACTGAGTGACTAGACTTCCAAGGTGGCTATAAAAACCTGTTGCCATTGAGCTGATTCCTAATCATAGCGACCCTATAGGACAGAGTAGAACTGTCCCATAGAGTTTCCAAGGAGCGCCTGGTAGATTCGAACTGCCAACCTTTTGGTTAGCAGCCATAGCTCTTAACCACTATGCCACCAGGGTTTCCAAGGTAACTATGAGACCCAGAATTAAACCTAAAGAGTCACAAGAATCTAAGTTGTCATTATTATCAGCAACATTGAACGTGTAATGGCTAAGTTGAAAAATCTGCTTTGGCCAAAACTGTTGCCTGTGCTCCCATCTGTTGCTGTCCTGGCCTAGCGCCTCTCCCATTACACTCCCACCGAGCCTTCCTGAAGCTGACCCCATACAGGCAGGGCTAGTGGGGTGTTTTCCAGCTTCACTAACCTAATTGTTCCTCGTTTCCTGCCGGTAAACGGTACAAGGTGTGGAGTTGCACCTCCACTGTCCCAATTTCAATCATTTGTCTGCATTAATCGACACTAATGGCTTTTACAAATGGAAATCTTTAAGCTCCAGTAAATTACACGTGTTTGAGAAGGCCATTGAAAGACGGCAAATTCACTATTCCTTTAACTTCCAGGGAAATGTTCTCTGAATATCCTGGAAGCAGGGGCAGGGCCCAGCATTCCAAAGCACTGTGCCTTTGCTCAGAGATCTCTCAGGAGATTGAGTTGTTATTATTAACAAACTGTGACTTTCTCCAAATGAAGAACAAAGGCCTGTGTGTTACCAACTGCGTGGAAAAGACAGGCAGAATGAGATTTGAATCACTTCAGTTTATTCAACACCAAAAATTGTATGTGTTTAACTTTTCTTTATTCTTAAATTCATTTTTTAAGGAATACAACAGTATTAGATAAGATTTAAAAAATATTTTTATTCTTGAGTTCATGACAAGAATACTACTGTTGTTACTACCTGCCATAGAGTCAGCCCTCAACTCATGGTGAGTTCATGTGTTACAGAGTAGAATTACTCCATAGGGTTTTCTTGGCTGTAATTTTTATGGAAGCAGATCACCAGGCCTTTCTTCTGTGGAGCTGCTGTGTGGGTTTTAACTACCAACCTTTGGGTTAGCAGCAGATCACAAACCACTTGTGCCACCCAAGCTCTTACGGTAGCTGCTAATATCTTAAAAGAGTCACTCTCAGTGTTTTTTCGTAGTTATTACACTTAGTATAATACAGTTTGTATCCTCTTTTTTTCATTTAATTTTATACCATAAATATATTTTTCTAGTCATAATTATAGTTTTAAGAGCTAGCATTATTTCTTTCAGTACATAGAGCCTAATTTCCTTAACTATTGCCCTATTATTAAACATTTAAATACAAAACCAAATATTTTTAAAATCCCATAAATTTAGAAAGCAAGCAATAAATAGACTACCAAAAAAAAAAAAAATTCACAGCCAATATGAAAGATTATTCTCCCACCTTGACATAAGCTATTTTTTGGGGATTGAAATGTGTCCCCCAGAAATGTGTGTCAACTTGGCTAGGCCATGATTACCAGTATTGTGTGATTGTTCACCATTTTGTGATCTGATGTAATTTTCCTATGTGTTATAAATCCTACCTCTATGATGTTAATGAGGCAGGATTAGAGGCAGTTATGTTAATGAGGCAGGACTCAATCTACAAGATTAGGTTGTATCTTGAGTCTTTTTATACATAAAAGAGAGAAATAAGCAGAGAGGAGAGGTACCTCATGCTACCAAGAAAGAGGCACTGGGAGTGGAGCACATCCCTTGTACATGGGGACCCTAGGCTGAGAAAGTCCTAGACCAGGGTAAGATTGATGACAAGGACCTTCCACCAGAACCGACAGACAGAGAAAGCCTTCCCTGAGAGCTGGCACCCTAAATTTGCACTTCTAGCCTCCTAGACTATGAGAGAATAAATTTATGTTTGTTAAAGGCATCCACTTGTGGTATTCCTGTTATAGCAGCACTGGATAGCTAAGACACCATCTAATGAGCATTCTAAGCCCCTAGTAGAACTCTCAAATATCACTATTCTGGGAGACAGACACAAGAAGGCAAATATCTGATAAAAATAGACAGCAAGAAAGAAGAAAATAGAAATTGCTTGAAAAACACAAGTACAACAATACATGTGAATAATTCTAAGTCCTATAATTAAAAGGGATAGGGTCTCTAATTCCACAAAACAAATAAATAAAAATCTAATAATATTTACTCAAAACAATTTTATTAAGATTAATTGCCTGATGCAACTAGAGGATAATTCTAAAACTGCATTGTCTTAGCCTGTGTTCCCCTGAAAGCAGAAACTAAGACAAAGTCTTGTGTGCAGGTAATTAATTTGGGATGTGATTCCTGGAAGCAAGAGTGAGAGGCAGGGCAAATGAGACAAGAAAAGGGAGAAACTAATATGAAGATGCATTGTTGAGCTGACTACCGCTATGGGAGGGTGATGCTTGATCTTTCAGAATTGCTGAGGAGCTTTCTAAAATGCATCCAGAACTGTCCTCCCAGTGGGTGAAAGGAGGAGAAATGTATTCATTGACTCTCAATCCTATTGGTCAAGCATAACCTCATGTGCTTTAACTCATTCAGAGGCAGATCTTCACTGGTTTTGTCAGTTACAAATAACAGTGTTATCTCTTGATTGAATTGGCTATCACAGTAGCAGCTTAAGAAGTGATGCTGAGAGAATTTAAAGTGGAGGCTTTTAAGACCTATCTAATACAGTCCACCCCTATTATCATTCAGTACGGTTCATCTCACTCAAGGAGGTAGCTATTATTTCTGCAAGGACTTAATACAGGAAGATTTATGTAACAAGTTAGATCCTATAGTCACAGCTGTCCTAAGGCTATAATTAATATTCATCATCTCCTTCCTCCAACACCCTCCCTAGAATTCCTTCACTCCCAGCAAATACTTCAGCTGATCTAGATTGCCTTCCTGGTGGATTGACCCACACTTTCATTTCTGAAAGGTATGAGCCCTTGGCTGCCCTTGTTAGACATGGTTGCTTCAATTGTCTGCTCACCATTATCATCAGGCATGAAAGTATCAAGTTTCCCTAATGAATCCCTTGAGTCCCTGACATACTCCACCCAGCCTCCATTCTGTGGCAGCAACCCTCGCTTCTCATGGTAAATAATCAGAATCCATTACCCCCATCAGTACAGCAATTCCCTTCTTTGCCTGCTGGCCCAATGATTTAAAAAAAAAAAAAAACATTGACCAAAATGACCAGGTGGAAATCAAAATTTGAAGTTTAGTAGAAGCCTTACTGTGTCTACTGGTAGAAGTGCCTTCCAGCTTGGGAAGTAGGGACTTTAATCCAATAGCGTCCAGTGATCGTGCTCCAAAATCTCATACTAAAGGTCTGTATTCTAGAACCTCTCCTGTCTTCTAGTAGAACCTGAGACAAAGAGTTATGTGCAGGTAATTTGTTTAGAAAGTGATTCTATGAAGGAGGGAGATGGGCAGGAGAGTGAAACCAAGGAGAGGAAGTCAATGCAAGGACATATTGTTGATTTGCCTTCTGCTCTACTCTGGCCTATAGGGTCGCTATGAGTCAGAATCGACTCACAGCAACAGGTGTTTTTTGGGTGATAGGTGCTTAATAAATGTATCTCAAAAATCTCCACCTAGGAGTCGAAGGGAAAAAAAAAATTCTACCAGCATGTGGTTAATTTTTTTTTTTCCTTTACATAAAGCTAAGTTATCAAGCATTGCCAAAATGTGCTTTCTTTAAAACCTTGCATTTCCAACATGCAACATGGGTTAATTTTATTTTATTGTCCAGGATAGAGACATTTTCCTTATCACATGTCATTTTCTATTTTTCTTGTCCCGAACTTCTAAATTATTCCTCCTTGAAGATCCAGTATTGGATTTCTCTCAAGTTCCAGGACTCCAACAGTTACTCTCTCTGGTTAATGTAACTTCCAATGGCTCACGTGGTGTCCCTGTTTCCACAGGGGCTTTGCATACCCCTTCCCCTTGTTCCTCCCTCCCTCCCCCATGCATTATGGATGGATGTCGTGTTTCACCAGCTTCTTCAGCCTATTAGTAGAAGAGAACATACCATGATGAAAAAAGAAAAATCTTTGCTGAAAATTCCTGGCTATGATCACAATGAGCCCTGAAGAAACACATTTTATTTTTCAGAGAAAGATTCAAACTAGCAGTAACTCCAATAAGTGGAGAAGAGAAGAAGTACTTCTGGTTGAAGACAGCACTGAAGGGAATCAGAAAACACGGATTGGAGTACAGCCTCTGCCACTTACCTGATGTGTAAACTTTAGGAAACTGAATCTCTGAAGGGGTAAGATGATTTTCCTATCTGTAAAATGACTGTTAAAATCTTCTATCACATATATTCTCATTAGTGTGGCTCTTTTTACATTATCATTAGGTAGTGTAAACTCTTCTGCTGTAAAAGACCTCTTTAAAGTGTTAAAAAGCAAAGATGTCACCTTGAAGACTAAGGTGCACCTGACCCAAGCCATGGTGTTTTCAATTGCCTCATATGCATGCGAAAGCTGGACGATGAATAAGGAAGACCGAAGAATTGATGCCTTTGAATTGTGGTGTTGGCGAAGAATATTGAATATACCATGGACTGCCAGAAGAAAAAACAAGTCTGTCTTGGAAGAATTACAGCCAGAATGCTCCTTAGAAGCAAGGATGGCGAAACTACGTCTCACGTACTTTGGATATGTTATCAGGAGGGATCAGTCTCTGGAAAAGCACATTATGCTTGGTAAAGTAGAGGGTCAGCAAAAAAGAGGAAGACCCTCAATGACATGGAGTGACACAGTGGCTGCAACAATGGGCTCAAGTATAACAACAATTGTGAGGATGGTGCAGGACATCAGATGGCACCTAACAACAACAACAGTGTAAACTGGTGAAAATGTCTACCAGCTGGTCTTTTTCTACATGCATTTAGTGAGAACTAGTATTTGCCAGATCTGGATGTAAATTTTAATACAAATCCTAATTAAACCCCATCCCTCCCAAACTTGTAGTATAAACAAGTTAGAAAACAAAAAAAAAAAGATTCTCCTTCCTTTCTTCAGATTCATCTATTGAAAAGAACCCCTCCAATCTATGTTTTAAAAGGGAAAGTCCCCCAATCCTAATGCGACCGCCACTGAAATATATATATACCAAACCAAACCCGTTGCCGTCGAGTTGATTCTGACTCACAGCCACCCTATAGGACAAAGTAGGACTGTCCCATAAGGATTCCAAGGAGCAGCTGGTGGATTCAAACTGCCAACCTTTTGCTTAACAGCCATAGCTCTTAACCACTATGCCACCAGGGCTCCATACATGTGTGTGGATAGATAGATAGATAGAGAGATAGATATAGATAGATAGATAGATATAGATAGTTAGATAAGCTTTTTTAGTTTAACAATTGGACCCAATTCTTAAAATATGGAGGTATTTCACCCGAAAAAGGTATCTGGAGGTTGACGAAAAGCATAGTGAACATATTATTTGAAAAGGTAATAAATATACTGTTTTAAAATAAGCCTTTTCTATGTTTTCTGACTTTTGGACACCTCTGGGAGTTCCTGGGTGGTGCAAATGGATAATGTGCTCAGCTGCTAACTGAAAGGCTGGAGGTTTGAGTCCACCCAGGCACATCTTGGAAGGAAAAAAACGCCTAGTGATCTCCCAAAAGAATCAGCCATTGAAAATCCTGTGGAGCACAGTTGTACTCTGACACATATGGGGTTACCATGAATTGGAGTCAATTCGACAGCAACTGGTTTGGTATATGTCTCAGCATTCCCCTTCCCTTCTCTCTTCTCTGTCCCCTTTCCTATTCTTCTGTCTCTGTATGTCTTCCTTATGTCTCTGCTTCATCTCTAATCTCTCTCATCTCTGTCTTCTCAATTCTACATCATTATGTCTGCCCTCCCCTCCCTATTTCCTGCTTTCTATGTTTCTACTTTCTAGCTCTTTCTCTCCCACAGACACTTTCCATTAGCAGCTCTATCTGGCTTTATAATTTCAGCACGGTATTTTTGTCGTGAGCATTTTTTCAATTTCCTGTTGTAATAACAAGGAGGCTTAACTGAGGAGAATACGATAGAAGATATCCTGTGAATGGAGGAGGTGCTAAATGGACGCTGTTACTGATAGGGTTTGAGGAGTTTGGTCTTCTCTTCATGATCTTTAGTAGAGTGGTGTGTGTCTAGACTGGCCACGTGGATCCAATTCCCAGCCAGACAGGGAGACACATTTATTGAAGCCAGCCTGGAGTCCTGCAAAGGGCCGTAAACCAAAATTCAAGAGCTCTGCAGGCAAAGCACAGCTCTGACATTCAGAGACAGTCCGATCTCCAAAAAGTCACTTAAATTCTCTGGGCTCTAGTTTCCTCCACTATGAAACAAGGGAGTTGGATTGATAGTACTTAGGAAACTTCTGGCTTTGATTCAATAACTCTATGATTTTCCATCATATAGTGCTATACTTCAAATACATACATATGAGGTATATATATGTATGTGCATATGTATATAAGAGACACATGCAAATATATGTATGTGGGTATGTAAGTATATAAATACACACAGGCATACATACGTGCTGATCTATGTGCAATGGATGGTATCTATTCTTTGGTAACAGTCTGGAAAACCATTCTGGAACTTGTTTCTTATAAGCTTGAGTAGGCCTGGGTCATAGGGGGTGGGGAGTGTCACTACCCTGTCAACACTTTAAAGTAAAAAAAGAACTTGGAAAACAGATCACAATGAAAGCGAGGTTAGGATATTAAGTTCTTGGAGGTGGCATTTTTCATTTTTGTTTTATAAGAAAATATGGATATAGTACTAAAAAAATATAGATCATAAATATTTTAAAGCTGCTTATTAAAATATTAGTAATTCATTGGGTTTGAAAAGTAAAAGGACACTTTTAACAAATTACATGAATGGATAGTAATTGCAGACAGAAACATGGTCTATAACCTATTCTTTTTCTTTAGTAAAAAATACAACTACATAAGAGATTGGCCACCTTGAATGTATGAAAGGTGTTTCTAGGACTGAGGGAACCAATGATATCATTCATTAATTCAATTATTCACTATTTATTACATGTTTACCACGTACTTGGGAACCCTGATGGCATAGTGGTTAAGAGCTTGGCTGCTAACTAAAAGGTCAGCAGTTCAAATCC
>NW_004443939.1:876842-879532 GCF_000243295.1 Trichechus manatus latirostris
CTTGCTTCCCTTTCCTTTTATCTCTTGAGAGATAAAAAGTGGTGCAGGCCACACCCCAGGGAAACTCCCTTTACATTGGATCAGGGATGTGACCTGGGTGAGGGTGGTATTACAATCCCACCCGAATCCTCTTTAACATAAAATTACAATCACAAAATGGAGGCCAACCACACAATACTGGGAATCATGGCCCAGCCAAATTGATACACACATTTTTTGGGAGACATAATTCAATCCATGACAACCATGTACTTGAGTTTTAAAGAAATCCAATATGGCTCATGCCCGTCCAGAGATGTACAATAAACATATGAAAATGTATAAGCAGCATCGTGATGCGCCGTGAAGGGAAGAAACCAGATGATGTGATAGCAAATATGGGTAAGGAGAGGGAGGAGAATTTGGAGTGGGAAATGTGACAATCCAGTAGGGGTGAGGTGTGTTCCCAAAAGCCTTCCTTGTCTTGCCATCCCAAAAAGGGAGGAAGTCTTGCTTTGCAGAGAGGCTGGTCGCCAGGGCAATTTGTTGAAATTCAGCTAACATATTAAGTACACCCTACTTGCCTGCTGCTTGACAGAGGAGGCAAGATTTCATTTTATTTTCCCAACTTCCTTGTGAGGAAAGTACTATCCTCATTCTAAACGTAGGAAGAATGCAAAATTGTACATCAATTCAGATGTGCCGAGAAATGTAGCTCACTGTCTCCTTAACTGTCACGTGTAACTACTCAGGTCTTCTCTTAGCTTTCATTCACTGAGTGGGAAGGGGGAAAGAGAAGATTTTCTAATCCAGTTGGCTCTCCTTACATCCTATGCAATAATTTAACATCCTTTTGTCTTGTCATTCAGTTTTCATTAGGTAAAATTTACTCAGGCTCCCAGACTTTGGCCTTCTGCTCCGGCTGTTGTCTAGATGGTGTCTGGGAGTTGGGCCTTGGGTAGCAGAGAGAAGATGAGGGCTATATCCACGGGGAGCCCTTAGATCATTGCTGGCATCTTCTGTGGAGGAGCCATTCTGAGCTGCTTCCTGGACTGTCCACCGCTTTTAGCGCAACTGCTCCTATACCTGGACATTCCCTGTCCTCTGCTGCTGCAATCTGTAACTGTGGAACTCAATATACCTCTCTCTCTCCCTCTACATTCCCCTCACTCCCCGCAACTCCGGAAATCTTCCTAACTAACTCAGCCTCATCTAGGGGATATCTCTGCTGCTGCCAATGCCTCACCGCCAGTCTCTGCCAGGTCTCTATCCAGCCCCTGCCTCTCACCCCTTTCTACAGCAGGTCCTCTAGCAAACTTGCAGCCTCTCAGCTCAGTGACTTTCCATGCCTCCCCAGGGCTATGTGGGAAATTTGGGGTACCTTATACCACACAAGGATTTCTGATGGCACAATGTTTAAGTGTTCAGCTACTAACAGAAAGATCAATGGTTTGAACCCACCAGTGGCTCTGCAGGAGAAAAGACCTGGCAATCTGTTCCCGTAAAGATTATGGCTAGGAAAACCTATGGGGCAGTTCTACTCTGTCCTATAGGATCACTATGAGTCAGAATCAACTGGAAGGCACACACAACAACAGCAACAATATCATATCACACAGGAAAGATAGATGGCTTGGGAAAGCCAAATTCTGGTTCTCCTCTGCCTCTCTATTATGTACTGATGGGTTTGTTTTGCATCACTTCCAGAGACCTAAACATAAAGTTAGGAAGAGTTCCCCTTCTCCCGCCCTATCTCACACACCTAACACCAACTATATCTGTCCATTCTGGGGTGAGACCCAGAGAGAGGTCAGGGCACACTCTGCCTGCCTCCTATCTCTGTCTCATGCCTTCTCTCAGAACCTCTCAGGCTGGAAAGGATAAACTCACTTCCTGTACATGCCCCCTTCTAGCTTAAGGCAGCAAGCCTCAGGGCCTAGTTGCTGCAAGTAGAAGGAGTATCCTTTCTCCAATTATGTAAGAACCCTTTGATCTAAGATGTTTGTGTTTGGTTCTAAATATGATAAGGGAATTTAGAAAATCTACTCTGTGGAAGGCACTGATGGTTGCTGATTCAATACCCCCTCCCCCTTCTTTCTTATGGATAGATGCCCCATTTTATTCAGGGTCACAGTGGCCCAGTTAAAATTGCCCTCCTCCCTGACTCAGAGGTAGCTACGGCTGGCCATGTGACCAAATCCTAGCCAGAGATATGAGCAGATGTCTATGGAGAACTAGTAAAAAGGAACAGAGTTGGCTGGCTGTTTTTTTTGTTTGTTTGTTTGTTTTTTGGTTTATGACCTTTTCCCTTTCCACTTCATCCTGCCAGAAATGCAGACACGAGGCCAAGCAGTGCTGTGGCCAGCCCACAAGCACTAAGGAAGGTGACAGAGAAAGGTAGAAAGGGTCTGGGTCTGTATCAGTCAGGGTTCCACCAGAGAAGCAGAAACAGTAGAATACATACACACACACACACACACACACACACACACACATATATATATTTTTTAGAGAGAGAGAGCCCTGGTGGCGCAGTGGTTAAGAGCTCGGCTGCTAACCAAAGGGTCATCAGTACGAATCCACTAGCCGCTCTTGGGAGAAAGATGTGGCAGTTTGCTTCCATAAAGATTACAGCCTTGGAAACCCTATGGGGCAGTTCTACTCTGTCCTTTAGGGTCACTATGAACCAGGATTGACTCAATAGCAACGGG
>NW_004443939.1:879632-900583 GCF_000243295.1 Trichechus manatus latirostris
ATATATATATATATATATATATGGAGAGAGAGAGAGAGAGAGATTTATTGTAGAGAATGTCTTAGGCCATTGTGGGAGCTAACTAGGCAAGTCCAGAACCTATGAGATTGGCCATCAGGAAGGGCAGGCTAACTCTCAGGCACAAGCTGTAGCCGCAATCCACAGGCAGAATTTCTTTTTCTTCAAGAAAGCCTCAGTTCAACTCTTAAATCCTTTCAACTGATGAAATTAAGCCCACCCAGATTATCTAGGGTAATCTTTGTCACATAAAATTGATCATCGCAGGGTCCTAAACAGCATGTGTTACCACCATACTAGCTCTGGACTACCTACCTCTGGATGTCTTCCTATGTGAGAGAAACAGACCCTGGTGGTGTAGTGGTTAAGAGCTACAGCTGCTAACCAAAATGTCAGCAGCTCAAGTCCACCAGGCACTCCTTGGAAACTCTATGGGGCAGTTCTACTCTGTCCTATAGGGTTGTTATCAGTTATAATCGACTCGATGGCAACGGGTTTGGTTTGGTTTGGTTTTTATCAATTACATCTTAGTAGCCAGGTTTATGTTACATGTAATCAAATGTAAATATTAACTGATAAATTCTTTCTCCACAACACTCAGTTTCAAGTACTTTATCTTGCTATGAACTCAAATACCTAATTTTAGAGGCAAAACTAAGCAATAATAAAATAACTTTGTTGTTCTAGGAGGGTATTATGCTTCTCTCAGAAGTTCCAAAATTCATTGCTTCGAAGACTGAGAAGGCCCACAGGCAACAAGATTTACAATAAATGAAAATATAACTGAAATGCTTGACAAAAAAAAAAAAAAAAAAAATCCTTGTTTAATGTATATGTAGAAAATAAGTAATTTGATCGACCTTGGAACCAAGATCTGCTTGAAGCTAAAATTTAGCACCCTTCTATTACGCTAAGATATGAGCAAAAACTCTGCTTGTGGGAAAACAATCATCAACTGAGCTATTAGGTGAATTTAGTTGGAATCCCGTATTCATAAGAATGATCATCATAAAAAACTGCCAGTGATATTTTGCTACATTAGATTTATTCAATATTTATTTGTTCTCCCCAACTCTACTGGAATTAAAATCTCAGCCTACATCTCTTATTCAGAATGATAGCTGTAGGGAAATCTAGGGCTGTGTGATAATTAAGTAAAAGAAAATTAAAACTGATCACTTCTCAGTGCAAGCTGTCCAAAACCACACAGATGCGCTTGAAAAAACGGGAAGGGCAGGGGACAAGTGGGTCAGCCAGGGGTTCAGTATTTACTCTTGTTCTTGTCCAATGAGTGTGTCAACCTGAGGCTATTAATTTGCAGTGCCAACTTGATTTTGAGAATGTTTGTACTGATTTGCTAAACCAGCACATACCCTCCCTTCCCTTCAAAGACATCTGACAATAAAGATTCCTTGTATTCTGATGGAATTTTAGAGGATCTTTCCTCTGTTTACTCATTCACTACCACAAACGACTGTAGGAGGTAGGCAGAATAAAGATTTTAATATCCATTTTATAAATGAGGAAAAGCCTCAGATACACAGAATGACTCGATTTCACATGGCAAGCAAACCATACCACCCTTCACGATGCCTGGGAAAGACAGAGAGAAAAATAGAAACTTGATATATTTAGAAAAATCTCATGAAAATTAAATAAAATTTGAGTTAGAATGTCCTGCTTTTGACAAGAGACCAAGGAATATGGAAAAGTATGGCCTCTTCCCTTTTAATTGGAGGACTAAGATCTACAAAATCCACACAGGCCAAAGCACTTCCTGCTACTTCAAATACTGATTTCTCGTGGATCTTTAAAATGTCCACAAAAGTTTAGGGGAGGCTAGGCTTGTCTGCCTGGTTGTCATCCTCGAAAGGCCATTAAATTCATGTCTAAATTATCCTGCGGCCATATGTATTTTCAGGCCCCATCACTTCTTGGGCAAAGTTGAGGGTGTGGCAAGTGCCAGTTTGGTTAGTCACTAATGAGATCCCTGGGGTTGACCATGAATGGTGGGAAGAAGACTAAAAATCCACATTTTTATATGGACTAACATAAAATTAGACCCAACCTGAAGAATTCAAAGCAAAATCATATCTGACTGTTTCATTTCCTTCTAATGTCCTAGCAATTCATAATGATTATCAACATTTGCATGGCACTTTCCGACTTACAGAGTGCTTTCTCAGTCAATACACTTCTCAAGTAATAGAGACCCTGACCTTGTGTATGGGGTTAGGGAAGATTTCTTTGAAGCAGTAACTATTGAGCTTAGCCCTGAAGCTAAAACTCACCCTCTTTCCACTGTACAAAGATATTAGCAAAAGTTTCTGCTTGGTTGCCTGTGGGAAGAATACTCATCAACAGTGCTTTTAGGTGGATTTCTTTAGAACACATATTCATAAGAATGATCATCATAAAAACTTCCAGTAATATTTATTTAAATTAGATTTATTCATTACTCATTTGTTGTCCCATCTCTATAGAAATCTCACCGTCAGCCTAGATACCTTATATATCTTATTCTTAGCCTATATATTGCATTCAGAATGAACAGTGTAGACTAATCTATGGCTGTGTGAAAAAAAAAAAGAAAAACAAAATAAAAGCTGAAATAAATAAGCAAAAAAATAAGTGTGTATGTTTTGGGGGAAGAAGGAGGAGTGTTCAGGATGATGAAGAAAGACTCCAGAGGGAGGCTAACACAATTTTAAGGGTATCATAGACATTTTGTGAATATATATACATATATATAAAACCAGTTGTCATCAAGTTGATTCCAATTTATGGCAATAAGTCCATGTGTGTCAGAGCACAACTGTACTTAGAGTTTTCAATGACTGATTTTTTGACAATAGATCGCCAGTCCTTTCCTTCGACGTGCCACTGAGTGGGCTTGAATCTCCAACCTTTTAGTTAGCAGCTGAGCATGTTAACTGTCTGCACCACTATATGTGTATGTGTACATATATATATATCCATATAACCCAAAAACCAAACTCGTTGCCACCTAGTCGATTCAAACTCATAACAACCCTATAGGACAAAGTAGAACCGTCCCATAGGGTTTCCAAGGAGGGGCTGGTGGATTTGAACTGTCAACCTTTTGGTTAGCAGCCATAGCTCTTAACCACTGTGCCACCAGGGCTCCATATACATACATACATATGTATATATATGTATATGTGTATATATATATCTCCATATATGTGTGTATATATGTGTATATCTATATCTCCAAATACATATATCCATCTATATCCACATATTCATATACATATCCATATATGTATCCAAATATATATATATCCAAATTGAATTCAACTATAACACTATCACAGATATCATCTCTTTTATCTACTTCTCTATTACCCCTTTGCTTAATGCCTACTACAGTGCTTGGTGCCATTGTACATCATAAGTGTTTGTTAAAATGAATTAAAATCCTTCTCCCCTATTTTCTACCTCACATGATCTGCTTCTATTGCCGCCTCCATACTAAACACAGATGCCAGCACATGGTAGTTCTATAAGAACTTGATCAACTGGATGGAAATGACCCCTTCAAATTTTGTTTCCCGAGTTCAAAGAGTTTCACTGTCAACACCAGTTAGGCAATCCAGAAGCTTACCTTCCCATTGCTAAGAAGGAGAAGGTAACCTGATGCAGAAAGTTCCCCATTCTGACAAGTCTGAGGGAGGCTCTGGTTTCACAGTCAAAGACCCAGCAATCAATTAGAGAGAGGGAAGTGGTTGCCATTGGAAACCCTGAGCCCCCCCACCCCCACCACCCTCCCTCCCATAGCTGTCAGAGGGAGTGAAAGGCTGGAAGCTAATCAGGCATAATGAGCTTACAGTACCATAGATCATGTCAGCTAGCATTCTAATTAATTTCCTGCCCAACAGCCATGCACAGAGGACCGATTCATCCATCGGTCCTTCCGCAGCCTGGGATGCTAAATTGCTTGTCAAACCAGGAATGCAGTGATGAAAATTCCGGAGTGACAAAGCAGCAGGAATATCGTCCATCATCCCCCTATACCCTACCCTTGGAAAGCATCTTATCCACACTTTTTTCTGAATGGGAAGGTTTATGAGACTCTAAGAATGTGAAACTGTCAAACACCAGAAAGGATATCTAGCCCAAGGATCACAATAAGATTCTTTGGTAGTAGGTGCAGGCTATGCTATCACGAGAAGAATTTTGCAATCGTGCCCAGGAAAGAATAAGAACGTTGAATTTCAATCTCTGTCAAGGACACAGAAAAGGAAAAGTGAAGTACCTGTGCCATATTTGTGTCATCCCTGTGTAGTCAAATTTTTCTTTTTCAGATTGGAAAAGTGAGGTTTAAAAAGAATAAGAAATGTATTACATTATTTATTTATTTATTAACTCAATAAATATTTAGTGAGTACCTACTATGTGCTATAGTATATGTGCCAGGAGTCCCTGGGTGGTGCAAAAATTAATGTGCTTGACTGCTATATGAAAGGTTGGAGGTTCAAGTCCACCCAGAGGTGCCTTGGAAGAAAGGTCTGACAGTCTACTTCTGAAAAATCAGCTGTTGAAAACCCTTTGAAACATAGTTCTACTCTGACACACATGGAGTCATCATGAGTCTTAGTTGACGCAACAGTAACTGGACTGGTTACTGTTTGCCAGTTCCTGGCTTAGGTTCAAAGAATGAAAAAATAAATAAGACGTAGATCCAGCCCTTAAGGAAATAACAGTCTAGTCAGGAAGATTGACAAATAAGGAAATGACTATTTAAAATAATACCAGTGATATGCACAGGCCATTACAGGAAGACAGAGGAAAGTCATTTTACCCAGGCTAGGGGTTCATGAAACACTGTTTAAAGGAGGTAACACCCGATTTGATTCCCTTAAAAGGTATTCAAAATCATGCAGATAATAAGCTGCGAACCCAGAAGGATAATCTTTGTGTCCTGACACCTAGCCCAGAGAAAAATAAAATGAAATGGCAAATTTTAGTTTACATCCTTTTCATGACATACTTTCTAAATACAGAAATGACAATATGGAGGCGACACGGCAGATGAGACAAAGCAAATTGGTAGGAGTCAGTTGTGAAAGCTTGTGGAGTGGGTGAAGAGTGTGAATATGTACTTAGAGGTGATGGACAACCAAAGGAAAGTTTTCATGTGCCCCCTCTAGCTCCTTTTTAAAATTCTTGATTAAAACAGGTTCTATCTTTTTATTGTAATACACATTTTCTTGTCTTTCTAGTCCATTCCCTCATCTGAAACATGAGAGTGCTTCTTCTTCTCAAATCTCGGGGAAATCCATTGGGTTAGGGTGAGCCAGGCATGAGTGCCTCCCACAGGAGCTATGTCAAGTATGAGGATTGGAAGTATGGCTTGTCTTGAGAGTGGGAACCTGGAGGAACCAAAGGATACTTTCACAGTTAGAGAGATGAAGTTAACTGGGGAATCATTATTCTGCAAAGGAATAAATGCATATTGTGACCAGGCCCATGCAGAGAAACAGGACGAGCATCCAGGTGCAGCTCAGGGGAGACATTCAGGCCTTAGCTTGTGAACAGAAAGTATATATCCTGGTGCACATTTTTGGTTGTGTCTAGGCAAAACAGAGACCTAAGGGGTATAATATGTCACCCAAGGAGACCACATGCAAGAGATGATATATAAGCAGGGTCCTGAGAGATAATGAGGGCCTCGCCAATAAAGACGCAGCAGAGACAAGGAAGGGCATCTCAAACAAATGCAGCCCAAGTGCAAGGAAACAGAAGTTCCAATGAGCTAGTTATGTAGTTTCAAAGTGAACTAACTTAGGTTACTTTATTTGGGGTTCAGGATAGCTTTGTATCACAGGTGTTATGATCCTCATTTCAGAGTGAAGGAAATAAAGGCCCAGTAAGGTTAAGTAACTCACCCAAAAAAACACATCTAGCAGCACGGATAAGGGACTAAACCTCGGTTCCCTGATGAAGAGCCCCAAAGTGTTATCCAACAGACTCACCACCTCTGATGAAGGATTGATTATACTCCTTCATTTCATCTTTGGGTACACCCCTTTATTTATTCATTCGTGAAGAACCAAAAGAGAAAACAACAGCATATCAAGCTGATGATAAAGAAACAGTAAGAATGAGATCAGAGTTGACAGGCAGCCTCTAAAAGGGGGGAAATGTTTATGTTAAGTGAAGACATGTCAACAGTTTAATCCACATTGATTTGGCCTTGCTATTGCAAGATCCACAGTAGTCTGCTATAAATGTCAATAGATATTTCCTTTTTGTTAGTTGAAACTAGTGCCCAGAAAAGGGAGTGAGGCAGATTGGTAGAAACATAAGCTCTATTTTTCTTTCTTTCTCCCATTCATTTGTGCTTTCAACAAAGATGAACCAAGGCTCCCCCCTGCCCACAACAGTGCTAAGCATTGTGGATATAGAAATGAATCAGACACTGTCTTTATATGCAAGAACTCATAAGCTAATGTGAATATGGACACCAACAAGCACAATCCAACATGAAACGTGTAAGGAGAGGAGAATATGTGGATCTGGAGGAGCACAAAGGAGGGATACTGACTTGTCCTGAGTAGCCCAGGCTACTCCAGAAAGAAGTGATGCTTGAGCTAGCCTTAAAAAATGACTAGAGGTGTCCAATGGCATAATTTGAGCATCAAAATAAATAGATATAATAAATATCAATATCCATTGAATTAAATAAGAGTGTCTGAATCCATACTCATCTAAGTAAATAAATGGTGGGGAAGGAAAAGCAATGGTGTTCATTTCTTCTATATCCAAAAGCTCAAAAAGCCTAACAGAAATTATATTCTTAAGTAGAATAAAAGCATCCTATTGCTACTACCACTACTAAAAATATCACATATTTCTTTTTCTAATTTTGGCAGGAATGCCTTTCGTTAAGTGTAGTCCCACTACTTTGTTCATTCTTATTAAAGATGCTGAATGACACTTGTGTATTTCTGTGGTTATTAAAAATGGAAAAACCAATTAATTATGATTTAATGTATTGAACCAGTCTGGACAGGCCAGGTTACACTATGATAACAAACAACTCCAAACCCCCAGTGCCTTAAAACAACCAACGTTGGCTTCTTGCTTCCACTGCACATCCTCTGATCAGCTGGAGTCCATGCTCTGCTCTGTCCTCCTCCCTCCAGGACCCAGGCTGACAAGGTGTTCGCTCTCTAGAACATCACCCTTCTCCCTGGCCGAGGGGAAAGAGAACTCTTGAGGGTCTTGCACTGGTGATTAGATGCCTGGCCTTCCTCCCGCAGCTCTTTGGCTACAACAAATCCAAGGACCCTGCATAGCCACAAGGGGACTTGGCAGTGCTATCCTACCATGTGCTTGGAAGAGGAGAACGTTTGGGGTATTTTGTAAAAAGCACTAATGACTACCAAGCTTATGAAGTTTTGCAGACTCTAATCACTTCAGCAAATATTTAGTAAACACCAGTTTTGTGCTAGGCATTGTACCAGTCAATAAAGCTACAAAGTTAAGGTCCTCTAGTTTGACAAATTCAGGGGTACTTCATTTATTTTAAATTTTTTTATTGTACATTAGATGAAGGTTTACAGAGCAAACTAGTTTCTCACTAAACAATTAATACACATATTGTTTTGTGACACTGGTTGCCAACCCCACAACATGTCAACACGTCGACCTTGGGTTCCCCTTTATCAGCTTTGCTGTCCTCTCCTGCCTTCTTTCCTTCCCCTGGGCTGGTGTGCACATTTACTCTCATTTGTTTTATTGGCCTGTCTAATCTTTGGCTGAACGGTGAACCTCAGGAGCGACTTTATTACTGAGCTATAAGGGTGTCCAGGGTCCATACTCTTGGGGTTTCTCCAGTCTCTGTCAGGCCAGTAAGGTTTTTTTTTGGGGGGATGAGGAAGAGTTAGAATTTTGTTCTACATTTATCTTCAGATCTGTCCAGGACCCTCTACTGTGCTCCCTGTCAGAGTAGTCAGTAGTGGTAGCTGGGCATCATCTAGTTTTGCTAGGCTGAGTCTGGAAGAGGCTGTGGTAGTTGTGGTCCATTAGTCCTTTGGACTAATCTTTCCTTTATGTCTTTGGTTTTCTTCATTCTTCCTTGCTCCAGATGGGGTGGGACCAGTGGAATATCTAAGATGGCTACTCACAAGCTTTTAGGACCCAGAAATTATTCATCAAAGTGGAATGTAGAACACTTTCTTCATAAACTATGATTTGCCAGTTGAGCTACATGTTTCCAGAGAGATGGTCCCCACAGCCAATTCAGGGGTACTTTAGATCAAAGTTATACAAAATGGTATTTTTGGTGAAAAAGGTTTTAAAAACCTATCTCCAGACTAGCTTCTTCATTTGCAGAAAGGGAAATACTAAATCCCAGAGATGTGCCCAAAACTACCTAGCTGGAAGAGGACTGGTTTCCATATTCCAGCACTCCACTGAAGCAAATGGGAGAAAGGGGGATTAAAGAAAGCTCTCTTGAAAGTTGCATAAATGGGTTTGGATGTCCTGTTTATAAGGAAAGACCAAAGGATATGGACAAGATAGCCACTTTGAGGGGTACGACAGAGGCCAGGAAGGCCGTGAATCCTAGCGAGGGCCAGGAAAGCTGTGGTCAGCTGCTCTGACCTGGCACCCAGCCACACACCAGGCTCTTTACAGTCACCTGTGTTAATACTTGGAGCCCTGGTGGCATAGTGGTTAAGAGCTTGGCCGCTAAATGAAAGGTCAGCAGTTCAAATCTACCAGCCGCTCCTTGGAAACCCTATGGGGCAATTCTACTTTATCCTATAGGGTCTCTATGAGTCAGAATAGACTCAATGGCAACAAGTTTGGTTTTAGTTTTTGGTGTTAATACTTAGTCATGTGAAATGGGTGATTCCCCAGTCTGGTGGAGTAGAGACTTCTCGTGAAGCAGCTCAATTGTGTGTGGTTAAACATAACAAAACAACAAAGAACTATTCCAAATGTCTGAAAACAAGAATGACTTACATCAAGAATGACTTCTATGTCAACTTGTTTGATATTTTCTTTTCCTACATTAAACATCTGTTGAAAGGGAAGCCATTGTTTAGGAAGCAGTGAGTGTTTGTTTAAGATGATGGGAAATTTGGCAATGATTATGGGTGATGGTTGCACAATATGATTAATGTAATTGATATGACTAAATTGTGTACCTGAAAAATGTTGAATTGACAAATGTTATATATATTTTACAATAATAAAACAAAACAAAACAAAAATTCATCGACTAAAGCAATTGACTGAACATCTCCCTATGAGCAGCATTAGGACAGGCAAAACAGCTTTGGAATTCCCATCAGCTTTGCCTTTGAATCTCAGCTCTCTTGCTTACTTGCTGTGCAATTCACATCACCTGGCTGCTATGTCATTATCTACTAGATGACAATTGGATGGAGTCCCTGGATGATGCAAACGGTTAATGCACTTTACTGCTAACTGAAACGTTGGAGGTTGGAGTCTTCCCAGAGGTGCCTCGGAAGAAAGGCCTGGCAATCTACTTCTGAAAAGTCAGCCATTGAAAACCCAATGGAGCACAGTTCTACTCTAACACATGGGACTGCCATGAGTTGGAATCAACTCCATGGCAACTGTTTGTTTTTCTCTCTTTCAGATCCCTCATCTGTTAAACAGGAATCATAATATCTGGCACTGTGATGTTTCAAGAAGAATTTCACTGGAGGAATTGTGAAATGCACCTATAACTTGCCAAGTATTATTTCTGATACTCAGCAAGAACAAAAGGAACGTTAGTCTACTTCGCCCCTCTGATAGTTCAACTGTATAGTGATCGCATTCTTCTGGACAAGAGATTTGATTTGTTTATGGTCCAACATTGTATTAGGCTAGACAAATAGACAAATTTTAGTGGCTTAATACAAACAAAATATATTTCTTGCTCTCGTGACAGTCCTGGTGGTTCCACTCTCCTTCATACTGATGGTGGCCTGCTATTCTCAATTTATGGCTTCTAAGGTTGCCATGGCATCAAAATCTAAGTGGGCTGCAAGAGGGAGTGTGCATGAAGAAGCAGGCATGAAAGGTTGAGGGGGGCCAGGCCTGGAGGTGGAGCCACTATTTGTGTTCGCATCCCCATGGAGAGAATTTAATGTAAGGGGAACCGGGGAATCTCGCTAACTGTGGGCGCAAAGGAGAGGACAGATCATTGTGGACACTGATGGTCTTGATTATAAACTAAGAGCAAACTGTTCTTTTTTTATAGCTTTTATTGTTACCCAAAAGAAATTGGCACATAGAGACAGGTGAGATAGCTTTCCCCTGTGAGAATCTAGTAAAGCCTCTAATAAGACAAAGGTAAGTTTGATCTGGGCCTTGGATAAACAGAAAGTGCTAAACTGTGAGTCTAATTATCCTTTCAACCAACATTTATTTAATTTCTATTAGGTATCACATGTTGGGAATACACAGATGGAAAGAGAGGTAAGTGATGTGAGCTGAAAATTAGATGTGAGCTCAAATGGGACCTGAATCAGAAAATAAGAAAGTACAACCTGAGCTGAGAAGGGTGAATAAATGAAAGGAACTAACACTACTTTACCTTAAAGAAACTCTATGAGGCAGGATTAGTATCATCCATTTTACAGGTGAAGATTTTAGTGGTGATGATTTATAGTGATAGCAGATTCTTACTTGGTACTTACTGTGCTCTGAGCACTGTTCTAAGTTCACAGAGTTAGTAAGTAATGGGGATGGGATTTGAAACTAGATACCCTGGTTCCACCATCCATCTCATTACCATCATGCTTTACTGTCTCAAAAAGTCAACTATTGAAATCCATGCAAAAGGTCATATTACAAGGCAGCAGCAGAAACAGGATTGAATCCAGGTGCATCTGACTAAGAAGCATCTGATTTCTCTTCTGCTGATACTTCCTCTCAGTAGGACTAAGATAAACAGTGAAGAGATTCGAGCATATTTCAGGTGAGGGAACTGGCATCAGCAAGCACCAAAGAAAGACCGAAAAAAGCCAAAAAAGATACCCCCTTGCATTTTTCAACCTCCAATGCCCAAATGCCAGTGGCTGATTTCATAACTCAGTGGAAATTCTTCCTTGGTTACACAGGCCACAACTTCTGGTCCAAGATACATACATACCAACAACGTGTTTATTCACATGGAGAGACTTCCCTCAAGCTGCCGCCTGAGTTGTTGCAGCAACAAGAAAAGACAAGGAAAGCCTTAAGAAGCAGCCAGAGGCCAAGAGACAGGTAGCTGGTTATGAAAGCAAGTGGCCTGGAGCAATCTTGGTTCCATAAGTTGTCCTACAGCTCACCTGTAGGTGAAGGAACTGAGCTTCAGAAAAGTCTAGGCACTGTATTAAATGCTTTAAATGAGTTATATGATCAATTTCTACTAAGAACCAATAAAATATGGTCCTCATTTATAGAGGAGGAAACTGAGGCTCAGAGACAGAATGTGACTTGCCCAAGGTAGAACTAGAATTCAAGCTCAGAACTGTCTAATTCCAAAGCCTGCATTCTTGGCTGTGAAGCCATATTGCCTAAGGGCTATGACTTGCCCCCAAAATACACAGTTAACAAAATGACAGAGGCAGAACCAGAATCCTGTCTCCTCTGCCCTCACACGGTCTCAGATTTCCTGTCTGTGAAATAGTGAGACCATCTCCCACTTAGAGACCAGGGATGTATTTCTTCAGCACCTCTTAACATTCTGCACTGCATTGCTCTGGAGTGGGTCTTGTTTAAACTTCCCCGCCACAGCTCAACAAATAAGCAAACTTAAAAAATAAAAAACTTAGCTTTCCATGAAAAGGCAGTGTAAACATCTGGCAGGCTTCCTGGGTCTCTGTTTCCCCTGGCTGTGTCTCAGCGAACAACATGAGTGTATTTGGATTTCAACAGAAGAGGCCTTGCTAGACATTACTCAGCCCTGCTAAAGCAAACTAGCCCAAAAAGTTAGCAATGGAAATACAAGTGCTCTTGTTTGTTGACCAAAAACTAAACAAATCATTTGAGGTTTTGGGTTCAAAAATCTTTCAGAAATACACACAGTTCCCATATCTTCAGTTGGGTTATGTGTGAGTGTGTATGTGTGTGTTTGCTTAAATCCTGTCTGGAATAAGATAGGGTAAAAATATAAATATGTACAAATAACTTAAAAATAAATAAATTCAAGCAGAAAGCAGTCCTTTTTTTTTCAGTTTTACAAAATGAAATGAACCAAACCAAAACCCATTGCCATCGAGTCAATTCCAACTCATAGAGACCCTAGAGGACAGAGTAGAGCCGCCCGATAGGGTTTCCAAGGCTGTAAATCTTCACAGAAGCAGACTGCCCAAGTCTTTCTCCTGCACAGCGGCTAGTGTGTTTGAACTGCTGACTTTTCAGTTAATAGCCGAAATCTTTAACCACTGCGCCACCAAGGCTCCTTCATGGGCCAAAATGTATCTCAAATATGGTCCAGCCTTTGGCAAAATTGCCAAATCAGTCAAGTTTCCTATACCATCTGGGTAAGTTTGGGAGCCAATAACCCTCTCTGGGCTCTAATTTCTCATCTGTAAAATGGGGATAATATCAGGATAGTGTACAATGGAGTTGTGGTGAGGATTGATTTAGAAGATAATATGAAAGTCTTACAGATTGTAGAGCCCTATACACATGTAAGAGGTAGTATCTCCTGCTATCTTCACTGGCAGCACAGGTCTTATTATGGCACCTTCTCCTCCATGAGCCACCACCCCAGCAGGTCTCATGCTGCTCCTTGGCTGCCCAAGGACCCTGGAAAGACCTTCTCCCCACGGGCAGTACCCTCCTCTCCCCCACAAACAGCAAAATTAAGGCACCAAGATAGATTCGGTTGTGGATCGGGGGAAAAACTGAGATAGCCAGATTGAAGAAGGAGTAAGTTAATTAGCCACTCATGTAGAAAGCAGTTTAATTCTGTCCCCAAGACAGAAGTGGCAGGAAAGGAAAATCTTTCTAAGTAGCAGAGCAGAACTTTGCTCCCATGGTAGGAGAAAGTCTGAGCCAGACAGGTGTATAATGGCAAGAGGGGAGAGCAGGATGAGAGGGGCTTAATCAGCCGAGTTTTCATTAGCAGCCTACTCCTATACCCATGCCTGGGACATCAGTGAAGGAAGAACACCGAATAAGTCATTAAATATGCTAATGAGTGAAGCAAAGAATAATTTTAAAAGAAAAAAATGAGACGTGCTCAGCTCTGATAAGCTTATTCAGGATTTTCTAATCAGAAAGTAAAAGAACTGAATTTAATGTTCGCTTACCTATCACTTTCACGTTTTATGGCTTAATTTGATTTTATTTAGAATCACATATGAGGGGAGGACATCAAAATCCTTTCAGTGCTTTGGGCGTCTAGAGGCTCTGATCCTGATCCTGGAGATACTTGGATACTGAGTGTCCCCAAGAGCTCCTAAGAGAGGTTAAGATCACACCTCACAGCCCTGCCTCCTGACATGCCAACAGCAGAGCAGGACTGACCGGGGAAATGGCGTGCTCCAGCAGGAACATGGGGCAAACAGTGGCAGCTCTGGGGAGGGAACGGTATTCAAATCACAAGGACAGGCAGGACCGGCAAAGGCAGTGCAGTGCTGGGGAACCCTGTGCTTGATCTCAGGAGCCCAGGTCAGAGAAGGTGGCAGCTTCTGAAAGAGCAGAATCAGCCAGAAAACAAGCAAATAAAAAAAAAAAAAAGGTCCAAAGGGAAAGGAAGAACAGGAGGATATTTCAGAAACAGACTTGGCAAGGAACAGGAACATCAGCGTTGAGCCTGGCTGGGATTGAGGGTGGAATTTCCACATCCCTCCATTAGGCCCTGAGTAGAATGGAGAAACCCTGGTTACCTGTGTCTGGGACCTCTCTAACTGGGGAAGCTGGGGCACTGTTCCGGTGGCAGGGGTGGGTGGGAGTATAGGGATGTCTTTTTGTCATTGAATTAAGGAGAGAGAGTGGCAGTTACCTGAAGGGACTTGCAATGGGAAGCATCAGGAGGTGAATATATGCCATGTTTGTAAAGGTACCCAGTCCAGTTGCTGTTGAGTCAATTCCAATTCATGGCTACCCCCATGTATATCGGAGCAGAACTGTGCTTCATAGGGTTTTCAATGGCTGATTTTTTGGAAGTAGATTGCTAGGCCTTTCTTCCAAGGCACCTCTGGGCGAGCTTGAACCGCCAACCTTTCGGTTAGCAGCCAAGCACATTAATCATTTACACCACCCAGGGACCCAGGTTCAAATTCTACTGAGTACAGAGGATGAATGAGCAGGAGATAAAGCCAAATGATCTAGAGCCACACAGATTCTGGAATAGGAAAACAAGCCCAAAGGGAGGGGCAGTGTGAGAGGTTTTACAACAAATTTTAATGCACATGTGCTATTTAGTGTGGATCAGACTAGTTTAAATACCCAGTTCAGTATACATCTGGGGCAAAAATGTGGCCTGACCAAATCCAGACCACCCAGACTTGGCCCAAACCTGACATCATTGCTGAAATCCTCCAAGGAGCAGCCAAGTGTGGGTCTGAGTTCTGAGATGCGGGGGTGGAGATGGGAGTAGCTGAGAGATTAAAAAGAAAAAAGAAAAAATGTTATTGTTTTAACAGGTAGCACAAGAATTTCTCCTAGGCAGAATCGTTATTTATTTATTAAAATTCTTTAAAGCAGCTTGAAATGAAAATACCACTCTGGGGAATGAATAGGCAGGAGGTAAGTCATCAAACAAAAGAGATAATGTACATTACATCCCCAATTAATAGGAGCTTGAGGGTACAGAAAAGAGAGAAAGATGGATGAGAAGACGATGACATGGAGAACAGTTGGCGAAATGGTATGAGATTAGACTACTAAATGGAATGAAGAGAGTAGTGAAAAATCCCCAATGCCAAGGTTGCCAAAAGACATTTCAAAACAATGTGGCTTTGGATCAGTCAGATATTGCTGCATTACAAATGACCTCAAAACGACAATAACAATTATTTCTTGCTCATGTATCTGTGGGTCACCTGAGAGTTGGCTGGCCTGGGTTGGGCTTGGCTCCAAGCCATGTGTTTGGTTCATGTTTGGTTCAGGTCTATGTCTCATGTCTCCCATTCTTCTGGGACCAGTGGGCTACCTGCATGTTTTTCTTTTGGCAATAGCAGAATTGTAAGAGACTGCCTGAGCCCTCCACACAAGCACATCTCAAGCCTCACCTTGCATTACCTTTGATAAGATTCTGTTGGCCAAAGCAAGTCAAGGGACCAAGACCAATACCAAGGGAGCAGGGGAAACAACTCCTCTGATGGAGGAGAGTTTGGGGATGTTGTTCTTAGCTGTTGTCAAGTTGGCCCAGACCCATGGTGACCCCATGCACAGTGGAGCCAAATGTTCCCTGGTCCCATGCCATCCCCATGATCAGTTGTAGACCCTTGTGATCTCTAAGGTTTTTATTGGTGGATTTTCAGAAGCAGATAACCAGGCCTTTCTTTCTAGTCCATCATAGTCTGGAAGCTCCCCTGAAACCTGTTCAACATCACAGCAACATGAAAGCTCCACTGACAGATGGGTGTTCGCTGTGCAGGAGGTGCTTTGGCCTGGAATTCAATTAAGGTCTCTGGCATGGAAGGCGAGTATTCTATCATTGAAACATCACTGCCCCCACAGTGGTGAATATTTGTGTATATTTGCTAAACAATGATCTAATCTACTAAAAGCCTAATGCTAAATTTGAAATTGTTTGTACTGCTGCAATGTAAATTCCTTCTCTGTGACCTCTGTCAATCATCAGCAAATGTACCGCAAGTACAAATTGTTTGAGTTGATTTTGTGTAAAAATCAAGGCAGAGTATGTGTTTCGTACATGGATCAACATGCTGCAGAGCAAATGGAAACAGTGAGGTGATCCCTGACAGAGTAGGCAGCTATTCAGAGTCTGAGGGGCCATGAGCACCTAAGCCTCTTGAAACTCACAGGTATATTGGGAAGGGAAGAGAAGTAACGGTGAAGCCAATCCTCTTTAGACCTCAAGGAGACCTCAGGTGTTAACACTGTTACCTAGATAAGGCTATTGCTAATGGCTCTCAGCCAATGAAGCTAGATGACCATTGCTTCACCTGGCAAGAAGCTATGGCTGGGCAGGATGGACTGCAGAAGTCTTAGGGTTCATTCAAAACAGCTGGGAGGACCCAATGTGGACATGAAGGCACCAACCAGGTCAAGGCAAGGAAAGGAGAGGGACCCAAAAGCTATTATTTGAGTACAAGGTGAGGACTTTTTCCTCAAGAACAAGGTAAAATAATAATAAATAAGCCACTAGAAGTGGAATGTATAGTCATTACAAAATTAGCAGGTAGGCTAACTTAAAGTTGAGTCACCATATACACTTACATAGGACACTTTAGGAGTCCCTGGGTGGTGCAATCTGTTAATGAGTTTGGCTACTAAGCAAAAGGTTGGAGGTTCAAGTACGCCCAGATGCACCTTCAAAGAAAGGCCTGGAGATCTACTTCTGAAAAGTCAGCCATTGTAAACCCTACGGACTGTGAAACTATTGCCCTGAGATGATCTTTAAACCTTAAACCAAAAATATTCCCTGAATTTTTTTTTAAACCAGACAATAGTTTACCTTAACTAGAAAAAATGTTTGCCTTGAACATTATGCTTTTTTAAGAACTATCTATTTGGAATCAAAGTAACAACAGTGACTGGAAAAATTAGACAGGAACCATACGGGGCAGTAGATTTATGTTGATGAGAAGGAATAACTCAGAAAAGGAGGGTGAAAATCGATGTACAACTGAAAGAATGTAATTAAAGTCACTCAATTGTACATGTAGAAATGGTTAAATTGGTATATATTTGGCTGTGTATATTCTCAAGAACAACATAAAAAGGGGGAGGTGGAGAAAACCCTATGGAAAACCCTGCTCTGATACACATGGTGTCGTCTTGAGTTGGAATTGACTTGAGGGCAACTTGATTCTACTGGTTATAGTGTGACACTACTACCGGCCAGTAGACTTCAGGAAGAAAGCTAAAGTCACAAGAAAATTATAGATATTCGATGTTTTACTCACTTGGACAAATACTTTGTAGATATTGTAAGGGATAAATGCTGTGACCACTTTCAAATATATGTTTTTAGAACCCCTTCAATGGAGTCTTCTTGGAGTTTGCCAACTCAGGAATACAAGGTCTTCCATCTTCTCCCCTTCTTCTTGTGACTAGGTTCCTACTCCCTGGTACAGCACAAGGAGGAGGTCTGAAGTTTTACTTGTATATGGTAGAAACCTTGGAATTTTGATGTGTTAAGGAACTTGGGTGAGTGTTCCAGAACTACTGCTTGGGAAATAGCCCCCCTTTCCTTCCTGCAATAATGAAGTCACTTTAAATTGTGAGTCTCTACTCAGGATTTCTACTACACTGGCACTCTGACAACGCCCCTGGGTGAGGCAAGTGGTTAGGTGCTTGTCTGCTAACTGAAAGGTTGGTGGTTCCAGTCCACCCAGAGGCAGCTGGGAAGAAAGCCCTGGCTATCTACTTTTGAAAAAAAAAAAATCAGCTATTGAAAACCCTATGGAGCACCGTTCTACTCTAACACACATGGGGTTGGCATGAGTCAGAGTTGACTCCATGGCAACTAGGTTTTTTGTTTGTTTTGTTTTGGCACTCTGACAAACAGGAAGTAGATGCTCCGAGTTCCCTTCCTTCCTTCATTCCTCCCATGTGCTCCGGATTCATTCATTGCTAGTTTGACAAATCTCACATAGAATAACCAAATGAGATAAAACATGTGTATGCAAACAGCATATAGAAGAGTCTCAACCAAACCATGTTAATCTAATCCTCCCCAAATCACCGACACAGCAGATCACAATATAAGAAGCTTGATTTGTTTATGTTTGTTTGTGTCTTTGTTGTCCTGTCAAGGAGCCTATATGATGAATCAACTCTTCCCAGGAAGATCTATCTTCGTAGAGTCTAAATTTCACAGTGCCCTAAATTGCCCTTCGCTTTACCTCTCAGTTTCATTTTTAAAAGGAAACACTCCTGCAACTCCACAGGGCTTTGACACATTGCCATTAATTTGACGCTGAGACTGTATTTTCAAAGCAGGATGGAGGATGGTGATGGGATTGGGTAATGGAAGCTATTTACTTACCACCAGCTGCCTCCAGCTGTGACTCCCTACTAGGTTATGGAATAAAAGCACAGCAAATAAACACCCCGAGGAGACACACTGAAGCACAGCGCACATAGAAATCCATCTCCTCACAAATCCTGGAAAAATATGTAATCAGTGATGAGCACGTCCAAAATAAACCCTCCCAAGCCAACAATTTGGAATGATTTCTGCGTTGCTGCCCTAGGAGCAACTTGCAGAAACAAACCAAGATTGCTAGGGTCATTGCTCTGAGCAGGTACACTGTCCTTCTCTCCTAAGAGGGCTAACTCCTGTTCATCTTTTGAGACTCAGCACAACATCACCTCCTTGGGGATGCTATCTCTGATATCTGCCACCAAGTTGCTTCCTCAGGGCTTCCACAGACCCTTGGCTTCTTCATCCTAGTACTCATCACATTGTATTGAATTATTCATAATTCACTAGACTGCAAGAATCACTGAAATCATGGACTATGATCTATTCATCGTCATGTCCTCAACAACTAGTATAATAGCTGCTTGTAGCTTCTCAGTAAATGCATGTTGAACTCAACAAAATCTGATCATGTCCATTCTCCCTGGAAGCTTAATTATTTGTTGGTACTTAAAAAAAAGTGAAAGGAGGGAAAAGTGTTGGTAGGGGCCTTAGGCATTAGCATCAGTCCGTGGACCAAGGAAGGAAAATATTACTACCTTTATCCTGCCCCTTCTGGCTCCACAGTAATAGTAGTTGTGTTCAGTTTCTCTCTTGTCTATCATTCCTTTTATCCCCTCTCAACTCAGATCCCAGGAAGAGAATATAAACAGTTTAGCAGTCCATGGTGCAATCTGAGTAAGGAAACACGACTTTCATCCCAACTGTTCACGTTACAAATGAGAAAATTCATTTCTCACTTGTCTCATGACATCATCGCCCATCTTTATTTTTCTCATTCTCTCTGTCCATCTAATCCTTGTCGCTGTGGAGAGCTCACTCTCACCCCTGCCCCTTGCTCCCACCATACACTCCATCCCATCCACAGTGAAGATGTTGATCTACATGTAGACATTCCAAGACATTGCATTGGGCCACACGTAATAAACAAAGTTTTCAGAGGGATTAAAATATAAAGCAAAAATGATTCTGATACTTTCTGGATGATCTCTCTCCTCTTTGTAAATTGTAAGTCAGATATGAAGGGAGCTGCCCCTCCCACCCAGCTCTGAGGGTAATTGAAGTCAATTTATTGAAAATACATACTTTCCAATAATGATAAAAGATAGCAATAGCATCACCTTTGTTAAATACCTACTAAGTACTCTGTACTAGATGTTTTATATTCATGATTTCATTTCATTACAAAAATACTCTGTAAGACTGAGAGTATGATCCCTATTTTATAGATGAGAAAGCTGAGGCTTAAAGAGGTTAAGTAGCATGCCCAAAATCATATAGTCAGTAGGTGGATGAGCCAAGATTCAAACCCAGCTCTCTGGTTCCAAAACATACATTTTCCCCACTACTCGACAACGAGTTTGTTGAATTGGGGGCAAAGTCCTCAATACATCATCTAATTTCTGTACCCCACCTGGAAACTGTCTCTTTCCTTCCTCTACCCCTCCAAGGATATCTCTAGAAAAAGCCGTAGCTGAAAATAATAGATTTCCCAAACCACGTGAGGTACAGAGCAGAAGCCAGGGATCAGAAAGCAGGAGTTTTGATCTAGGAGTAGAACCCTGGAATATGAAAAGGAGTCACAAGGATACCCAGTCTAACTCATTTGATAAACCCAGAGCACAGTTCTCTCCTTATTCAGAACAGCACTTAATGGGCTTACACCTGGCACTTCAGCTCTTATTCAGTAGCATCTTAAAGGCACCACTAAACACCTGCCCTGGTGCTCTCATCAGGCCTACAAAGACTGCCCTGTGGGCTCCACGGTTGTAATTGAAGCTGTGGGAACTCAGTTACTTCCTGGAAATTGCAGGTTCAGCCATAACTAAGTGATTATTTTAGCCAAATCAAATAACTTCCCGAACAGAGCCCTCCCACTAACCCGACACTCTCCAGGCTTGAAAGCAGAGAACAGGGATCCAGCAAGACCACTTTATTCTTTCTCAGATGCTTTCTCTTCCTGAAGTCCAGGTTCATGTCCCATTTTATCCTTTGATTTTCCTTTTTCAAAGCAATCATTTAGAATGGTGGTTGATTCTGAGACAGGAAGCCAGAGTTCAACAATGATTCAGCAAACACAATTATTCCAAAAAGTTCTGCACAAGGAATAGTGTGCCAGGCAATTTCTCACCCATTCTTTCATTTATCCTGTTGGGTACAATTTTACCCCCCTCATTTTAGATGAGAGATTAAGTGCACTGCCCAATGTCACACAACCAGCAAGATGCTGAGAATTCAAACCCAGGGTCTTCTGACTCTAAGTCTTACTTATTTCACTATTTTCATAGCAAACTCTAACCTAAAGAAGCAGACAAAAATGAAAGAAACCTATAAGCTGGACTGACACAATAGCCATAACAACGGACTTAAATATACCAATGATTGTGAAGATGGCCCAGTACCGGGTGATGTTTTATTCTGTTATGTATAGGGTTGCTGTCAGTCAGAGTTGATTTGACAGCAACTAATGACAACAAAAAAGCAGCAGAGCGGAGACTCCGGCAAGATGGCGCTCTAGGCAGAAGCAGCACGCCGTCCCTGCACAACAAAGATCCGAAAAACTAAGCCAAACAGAGAATCAACAATCCTGAAACCCTAGAACATCAAATGA
>NW_004443939.1:909822-914841 GCF_000243295.1 Trichechus manatus latirostris
GGTTGTTAACCAATGTCATAAAACAGCATGTGTGTTACTGTTACATGAGAAACTATCTGTTCTGTAAACCTTCACCTGAAGTACAATAAAATATTAAAAAAAAAATCAAAAAAGCAGCAGAGCTACACAACAATGGGCAATTTCAGGAAGAAGTCAGATCCCCATCACAGGCACTGAGACATGAGACAACAGACGGCATGTGAGTGTACGCACTTTGACTAAGAAATTTGTGGTAAGCGACAAGAGAGGGATCTGGTCAGGAAGTCAGGGCCAAATCATTGTAAGCCATACTACAGAGCTTAGAGCTTGGGCACTAGGCAATGGAGAATGTTTGAATAGCTTTAAGTAATTAATTCATCACTGTTTCAATAAATATTTTATGTAATACCAACTAAGTGTTAGGCCCTGGGGACAAAACTGTAAACAGAACAGATGACTCCTACCCTCACTGGACCAACAGTCCAAGACAGATGACAAGTAATTTCCATATAGTGCTCTATAGGGGAGGAACACGATGCTAGAGAAGGAATAGTAGGACCAACTAAGGGAGGGTTCCCATAGGAAATGATGCCTAAGCCGAGACTTGATGGTGGGTGAATGTGGGAAAGGAGGTAGTAAAGCAGATTGTTACAGGCAGTGGAAACAGTATGGGGCAACGCCAGAGAGAGAGAAAGCATGGCCTATCTGAAGAACTGGAACTGGTGTGGAGTGACTGGTAAGCACAGGTAGAGATGAGGCTGAACGTTGGTAGGGACCAGATCAAGAAGCCAGGGAGTGTTACGAGTACTTTTTGTTTAGAAAGTCACTTGGTTGTGGTGGTGGCTGGAGACTGAAAGCTATTCAACACAGATTTGAGATCATCTTTTAAAACACCATGAGGATGCAGTCCATGAAACTGATGAGACCTCAAGAGCAAATTTTGTCACTCTGCCTGTCCATATCAGTTAAGATGCTTTGGGCTGGAAGCAATAGAAACTCAAACTGGCTTAAGTAATAAGAAAATACATTACCTACATAAAAGGAAGTCCAGGAGCAGGGGAAGGATTAGCACAATCAGAGACTCAATGACATAATCAAGCACTTGAGTTCTTTCTATCTCTCCATTCAGCCCATCTTCAACATTAGCCTCATCCTAAACCTAGTTCCTCTTGAGATTGAAAAATGGATGCCAGTAGCAATTGAAGCTGTATATTTCTTTGTTATTATTCACTAGGAAACAAAGGGAAAACATTTTTTCCTCATCCATGGAATAAAAGCCCTTTTCTTTGTCTGATGACACTCTCGGTCATTCCTGGACCAGTGTTCAGAGGGGAAATTCTCTGGGTTTATTGGCTTAGATTAACGGACATCTACCTTTCAACTAGATGGTAATGGGTTTTTTCTTTGTTTAACCTTTGTCCCTAGATGGCACAAATGCTTAAGCACTCAATTATTAGCCAAAAGGTTGGCAGTTCAAACCTATTCAGAGGTGCCTCAGAAGAAAGGCCTGAGAGTCTATAGCAGATCTACTTGCACATATGGGTCACCATGAGTTAGAATGAATTTGACAGTAACTGTTTTTTGTTTGTTTATTTTGACCTTTGGAACTAGAAATGGTATCATTTTTTCCTGCATCTTATGGTAGTGGAGGATATGGATATCTGAAGAAAATTATGGTTGTGTTAGGAAGAAAGAAGTTGAGGAATGGAAGTAGAGTGTCTACTGTACTCCACCATGATGAATTGAGTACCTTTGCTTTTGAACAAGTGATCCCAGCCCTGATACCTTGAATACTCTGCCGTTTAAGAGTCAATCCCACTAGTTATCCACTCAATAACAACGATGGTGATCCTTATCTCCTAACATGGTAAATTCAATTATATGGAAGTAATGGTGTGCCTAAACAACCCACACATTGGACATAAGCAATCCTGAGTGAAATAGAAGTTTAATAAACTGGTTTTCATATTCATATAAATTTTTTAAAAGATATCATCTAGGCCAAGACCTTTTTCTCTTTTCCTTCAGAGAATAATGTTGAGGATCAATTTCTCTGGCTTAACATCGCCAACCTTGGCAGCAGCTCATATTTGGAATATAAATGATGTCATCTGGTTGGCTTTTTCCCATCACAAACAGTAAATCTTCAAATCTGGAGAGATCTTTTATTTGGTTACACATATTGTACGGCATCAAGGGGTTAGAACACATGTGCTGGAGATTATTAAAATCATCTGGAGGAGAATGGCTTATTATTGGAAAGCCCAGAACTTACGACCCTTTCATGCCTGGTATCTCGATCAACTGTTCTTTTGCTCCTGCGTTTTTAAAGCAATAATTGTAGCCTATTGGCCCATGATCCTTTGCAAACTAAGTTTTTTTTGGTGCATCATGTCCCTCCCCACCAAAAGATATTCCTTGCAGAGTATAGAGCAAAAGAGACTGGATTAGGAGTCATAAAGCCAATCTCAGCAACATGCCAAATATATGGCTTTGGGCAAGTCATTTAAACTCTCTACTTCAGTTCCTCGTCTGTAAAATGGAGATGATGATAACCAGCCTTACATTATTGTTTGAGAGGACTAGTAAAAAAATGATTATCTGTTTATCACTTTAAAATTTTCCAGAATCTTTCAATTACATTAGCATTAGACTGATAACATAATCCCTTACCTTACACATGGAAGATGCTCAGTAAATGCATGTTAAATAAGATATATCAGTTGCCGTCGAGTTGAGTTTGACTCCTGGCAACTCCTTGTGGGTCAGAGTAGAACTGCGCTCCATAGAATTTTCAATAGCTGATTTTTTGGAAGTAGATCTCTAGCCCTTTCCTCCAAGGTACCTCTGGGTGGACTAGAACCTCCAACATTTTGGTTAGCAACCAAGCACATTAATCATTTGCACCACCCAGAAAATCCAACGAGGATTGATAAACTCTGAGTCGACAAGTTATTTCACATCTCTGAATTGTTTTCTTCAATTTTATTTCAGAAATGTTGTAAGGGGCAAACAAGATAACATATTAGCACTGTTTCTGGCACATTGGTGTGCTCAAGAACTGGAAGGTCCCTTTTCTCCAATTTCTTCCTTGTTCAGAGCCTCATTCTTCTCATCCCATGGAATTGGTAATAATGATAATATTCCACCTGTCAAAGGACACACCTGTGGAGCTGAGAGAAAAACAGCAAGTGCGGACTCTGGTCCTAGTTTTCCAACTTCCAAGTTGTGTGACAATTTTTTCAGAGTCTCTGTTCCACCATATAAAAATGAAGGACTTGGTCTAGATCTAAAGTTCTCAAACTTTTGGAATTCTCGGCTCAGTCAAACAGTCAAAATGACCAAAAACCGAGAGGCGGGGCCAAGATGGCCGAGTAGTCAGATGCTTCTGGTGGACTCTCTTACAGCAAAGACCCGAAAAAACAAGTGATTTGATTATATATGGCAATCTGGGGGTCCTGAACATCAAAGGCAGAGTAGAGGAACCGGGCTGAGTGGCAGGGGGAGGGAGAAGATGGTTCAGAAACAGACCGAACTGGCGAGAGCCTGAGCCCTTCAAGCCTGATCAGCTAGGGGGGCAGCGGTGAGGCAGGCAAGCAGCCGAATTTGGGAGGCGCATTTTCTGCACCGGGAGAGACCCACACTGGAGAGAGTCTACACGGCTGCACAGAACCAGTGAGAAGCAGCCCTCCACGAAAGATAAATACTTGCGTACAGCTTACCGTGCAGATCAAAAACACCCCTTTTAGGGAAAAACCTTTCTCCCATTTACCTCCCTGCTCCCTGCTCTGCACTGGGTCCCAGACTGGCTTCAGCAATTGCCGAGTCCCTGGGCCAGAAGTAGAATCCGTCACATGCCCAGAGCCATTCTCCCTGCCTTGGAGAGTGAACAAATTAACAAACAGGGGAAAAAATAAACTGCTGGCTTCCCTAAGCCAGGAACCCAGGATAGGCACAGCTCCTTTGCCTATGCACAGGCATAAGGGATCCACGGACTTTGAGGGCCTTTCCTCCTGCAAAGACTTGTGTGGGCCCATCTCAACAGCATAGGCCCTCATTACTGCAGTACAACAGGGTGTATACCAGAACCCTAACTTCAACTGTTTCAGCTGTGAAGTGGCAGGTTCTTGACATTTGACACTGCTCTGCCCATTAAGCACTGTCTTCACCTACCCACATCAGGGGCCTGAGGACTGGTGGCTCCACCCACGCCACCTGTGAGAGGGGCCCATGAATAAGAGGTGCCCCCTAGTCCTTACAGCCAACGGCATTAGGTGCTCATAGTCCGGCTGCAAAACCCACCCACCTACGTGCTATGGGGAACAGGGATATGCCTTCCTCCTGAACACTAGGGGGCGGCTGTCAGCCCCCTACCTCGCTCAGAGTGTGTTCCCCTGCTGCAGCCAGATGCCTGTGCCGACATCAATCACCCACGCCTGTCTAGGACTGTAAGTGAGAGCCTACACCACACACTTGGTGCCTACCTACCTGGGCACCTGAGCTGAATCCATACAGGAGGAGTGGGTGAACTCCTGAGCTCACATACCTAGTGAGAGATCTAACCACCTGGTGACAGGACATTAGAGCTTCAAAGGTGCCAAGAATCAAACTAGCTCATACGAGCAGCCTATTCAGGCATATCAAAAAACAAAACAAGAAGCTAGGACACACTAAGCAAACATAAATAAATACAATAACTTATTGATGGCTTGGAGACAACAGTCAATATCAAATCACATAAAGAGGCAATCCATGGTGGCTTCAGCAAGCTCCCAAAATAAAGAATCTAGAAATTGTCCAGAGGAGGAAAATTTCTTGGGATTATCGGAGGCAGAATATAAAAGATTAATATACAGAACTCTTCAGGCAATTAAGCAAAACACAGAATACATAATAGAGGAAATTAAAAAGATTAGAGAAGAGCATAATGACAAATTTAATAGGCTGCAAGAATCCATAGAGAGACAGCAATCAGAAATCCAGAAGATTAACAATAAAATTTCAGAATTAGACAACTCAATAGAAAGTCATAGGAGCAGA
>NW_004443939.1:914941-932383 GCF_000243295.1 Trichechus manatus latirostris
CCAGAAGATTAACAATAAAATTTCAGAATTAGACAACTCAATAGAAAGTCATAGGAGCAGAATTGAGGCAATGGAAGTCAGAATTAGTGAGATTGAAGATAAAGCACTTGACACTAACTTATTTGAGGAAAAATCAGATAAAAGGATTTTAAAAAATGAAGAAACCCTGAGAATTATGTGGGACTCTATCAAGAGGAATAACCTACGAGTTATTGGAGTACCAGAACAGGGGGAGATAACAGAAAATAGAGAGAATTGTTGAAGATTTGTTGGCAGAAAACTTCCCTAATATCGTGAAAGATGACAAGATATCTATCCAAGATGCTCATCGAACCCCACGTAAGGTAGATCTCAAAAGAAAGTCACCAAGACATATTATACTCAAACTTGCCAAAACCAAAGATAAAGAGAGAATTTGAAGAGCAGCTAGGGATAAATGAAAAGTCGTCTACAAAGGAGAGTCAATAAGAATAAGCTCGGACTACTCATCAGAAACCATGCAGGCAAGAAGGCAATGGGATAACATATGTAAAGCCTTGAGGGGAAAAAATTTCCAGCCAAGAATTATATATCCAACAAAACTCTCTCTCAAATATGATGGCGAAATAAGGGCATTTCCAGATAAACAGAAGGTTAGGGAATTTGCAAAAAACAAACCAAAATTACAAGAAATACTAAAGGGGGCCCTCCGATTAGAAAATCAGTAACGTCAGATAACAACCCAAGACTAGACCACAGGACAGAGCGACTAGATATCAACCCAGATAGGGAAGTCACAAAATAACCATAAACCATGATCCTAACATAGTGTGGCCAACTTGTTAATTTGATAATAGATTTTTTTTTAAATAACTGTCACTTAACCTTCACAATCATTTAAAAAAAAAAAGGACAGGAAAAGGACAAAGAATACCAAAGAAGAAGGAAGAGCAAAATTTCAGAATAGAAGGCATTTATTTACATTAAATAAATTAACTTTATAAAAAAATTGCTGAATTGTCCAATTGGAATAATTTTTTTCTAATTTTTCCATGGACTGGTAAAAATCTGTTGTGGACCAACCTGGGTCTTTAGACCAGTATTTGAGAACCACTGGGATGTATGACTTGCAAGGTTTCTTCTAGCACCAATATCCTGTAACTTTATCATGATTCTAGCATGGTAAGAAGTTGTGATGCTAAAACAAGTTTGTTTAGGTAAAATTCTATAAAATAGTGGGTCAATTCAAAGAAGAAATCAATCCAGTAACTAGTTGTGCTGAATTGAATGACTCTGGGTCAAAATAGTTTAATTTAGTCGCAACAGCCTAAGACATTATGTGTGGACTTACACATACAAATGGTTCCAAAGGTCCTCAAGGCATTCCTTTCCCCTAAAGTTATTTCTTCTGACTCAGGCTTTGTTCTGTTGACTGTAAAGTGATGATGACACTTTTACCTACCTATATCATAATGCAAAAGATGTGTGAGCAAATCAAATACCTCCAAAGCATTCCTAATTCAGAGTCCCTTGGTGGTGTAAATGGTTAATGCACTCGGCTGCTAACCAAAAGGTTGGAGTATAACCAGAGGAACCTTGGAAGAAAGGCCTGGCAATCTACTTCTGAAAAGTTAGTCACTGAAAACCCTATGGAGCACAGTTTACTCTGGCACACATGTGGTCTCCATGAGTTGGAATTGACTCCACAACAACTGATATTCCTAATTCAGGCGTCACCCACTCACCTTGAGGTCACTTTTTCTAACGCCTTATACTCTCCAAGCTCAAGCCAAAAAATCATCTTTGAACTCTACCATGGTGCTTTCAAAACCCCTGCATGAATGCCACAGACTTTATTACCAAGATCTAAATAGAGACACACTGATCCATAGTTTGCACTCATTTCTAAAAGCTTGGCTATCTGGTTTTGGCCAAATTAGAAACAGACAAGCAGAATGGAGGTAGGAGAAGCTATTGAGACAGATCAGTGGTTAGAGACCACCCTGGACCTCACAGGAGAGAAAAACAAAAACAGACAAAATTGGCTCTATCCCTTCTCAGAATAATAATGGATATTCATAACTTTGAGACATGAAGGAAATTTTAAACTATACTCAGTAACCTTCTCAGGGAAGTGGATGACTTTAGAATGAGGCTAACATGGCTAAAATAGATGCTCAGGGGAGCACACCTCAACTATCGGGAAATTCACCTAAAGCAGGTGAACATTGATTCCCCTGTAATTCTAGATAAATGAAGTGGTACAGGCAGTAGCAACAATAATCATAACAATAACTGACCATTGTATTGTACATTACCTTCTACGTAGGGCTCTTTACCTCTCATGTAATATTCAGATCAACTCCATGAGGGAGAAATAATAGTTATTATTATCCACTCATTCTCCAAATGTGGAAACCGAAGCTCAGCATGGTAAAATAGCTTGCCCAAGATAGCAGTTACTAAGTAGAATGAAACCCGTCTTTGACTTTTAAGCCCAGTACTTTCCCACCCTCTGTTCCTCTTATAAATAGCTGTAAGCTATAAGACTAACGGGTTCAAAGGAACTTCCATCTGGTTCTCAGGCCTGTTATAAATGCCACTTGCCCTAGGGAGGAAAATAAAGTCCATGCTCTTTGCTTGCCTATGTGCTAACTCATTGGCGCCCAGAAATAACCTCCTGGAGACTATGGGCCTTGTATTTACCACAGAGCAGTGGGTAAATAACTAGTTGGTGTTTTAGTGTTTTGTGGTCACTTAATCTGTTGTGTTCCTTCCCAAGACTCTGGAAGTTTCCTTTTTCAGTTAATTTTTATTTACGTTTCTGAGGTCTGTGTTGTTTGGGGTCTGGTACATTGGATATTTTTCTTGGGATGTGTTGCCGTTGGCTTTGGGATGTTCCTGCTCTGCTATTTCATGGAATTTTCCCTGAGTGTGGATTGCTATGTATTTCTTCAGGGCAGTGAGCCAAGGCAGTGCTGGTATGTAATCTGTTCCTCTGGCCAAAGGACTTCTTGTCACCCATCCACATGGTGCTTGATTACATTTCTGCACTGATAATCCCCCTCTCGTCTGTTAATGTGCAGCGACCTTGGAGTTCAGCCGTCTTGTGTGTTGTGCGTTATTGGCTCTGGATAAGAAGAGCCCAGTTGCTTCTGATAGAGATTGTGTCAACTGATTCCACCAGTTTGTTCTATCAGCCCAGAGTTGGGGAAGGAGACTCACGCCAAGTGTTATGGAAAGAGTGGAGCAGGCTCATAGGGTTAATGCTACAGACAAAGCGGGAGTGTGTGATTGAAAACGTCCAGCCTCCCCAGAGCTCTGTGCCCCAGTAGGAAACAGAGCCAGAGGAGCCAGGTGTGTCGCAAACACCGCACGCTCCCATGACCCTCAGCAAGCCTTTCTTCCTTTGTCTTTGACAAGCCCATAAAAACGATGTGCCAGAGAAAAATAAGAATGTGTTCCAAATCAGAAAGTTTTGCCCTTTGGCTATTTTCTTTGTGGGTAGAAAAAAATGAGAAAGGTCAAGTCATGTTTGGTCATTAAAATGGTATGTTTCTCCCAAGGCTTTCAGCCTAATTAAGATGCAAAATACACATTGAGGCAGAAAGTTGCCCTGAGTGAATCCTTTCTTTGGCTGTTTTATTTATTATGATTCATTTCATTATTTTGTTTGTATGTTCTACACGTCTTCTCTTTCTGAAAAGAATTTGGGATTGCTTATAAAAATACATCAATACAAAATTTAAAAATACTAAATTTTTGGAAAAAGCGGGAATGGATAATATTAAAGACATGGATAAGATCAGTGTTTAAAATTTCATAGCAAATACTCTTGTAAAGTTGCTGAAAGCAATACACAAAATTGACTCAAAAAGCCTACTGGGTTCGTCATTTATAGGGTGGTATGGTTCTCTAATTTGTACATAGTCTGAATTGGGTGCATTTAAGAACCTGCATGGTTTAATTTTAATTCGGAGGTAGAGGAGGTAGATACCAATCCACGTGCCTACTTCAGGCATTCTGGCACACCTCTGAAGGCCAATAGCTTTCTTACTTGCAGGGAGACAAAAGAAGAACTAATACTTACTAGGGAGTTTCTAGGTGGCACAAAAGGCTAAGTGCTAGATTACTAGCTAAAAGGTTGGCAGTTCAAACCCACCCAGAGGTGCCTTGGAAGACAGGCCTGCTGATATGCTTCTGCAAGGTCACAACCTTGAAAACCCTATGGAGCAGTTCTACTCTGCACACATGGGGACACCATGAATCGGAACAGACTCGATGGCAACTAACAACAACAAAGTTAAAGACAGAAGGTTCAGTTGTGCCTTTTACAGCCTCCTGACTCTCCCACTTTTAATTCATTTCCACAGAGACGTCAGGTGCTAATCTGGTCTTCTCACTTCACTCCCTGTTCCTTAGCACCACAGGATGAAACTCCAGCCAGAGCTGGTTGGTCTCTGACCATGTTCTCCCTTCTGTAGACTTTACCTTTCAGTCAGAGCAAATTGATAACGTTAGAAATCCTCATGGTTTCCAGAAGTCTCACACCTCTATACCTTCTCAAGTGCCACTGTCTGTCTTTCTGAGTTTTCCTTCCTGGAAAACTCCTGTTTAATCTATGAACTCTCAAATGTCACTCCTGCAAAGACTTCACTCTCTCTCTCCCCATGCAGACTTGGGAACTCTATCGTCTATGCAGCTACTAAAGTTGAGTACATTCACATCATAGAAAATTCTACTGTAATTTTCCTATGCTTCCCTAACTTTCCACTGATAGCGAGCAATTATGTACAAATGGGTTGAACTGTGTCCCCCAAAAATATGTGTCAACTTGGTTAGACCATGATTCCCAGTATTGAGTGGTTGTCCTCCATTTTGTGATTGATGTAATTTTTCTACGTGTTGTAAATCCTAATCTCTGCCTGTGGTTAAGGAGGCAAGAGTAGATTTTCTTAAAGAGGGTTAGGGTGGGATATAACACCCTTACTCAGGTCACATCCCTGATCCAATGTAAAGGGAGTTTCCCTGGGATGTAGCCTGCATCACCTTTTATCTTACAAGAGATAAAAGAAAAAGGGAAGCAAGCAGAGAGTGGGGAACCTCATACCCCCAAGAAAGCAGTGCCAGGAGCAGAGCGCATCCTTTGGACCTGAGGTTCCTGTGCAGAGAAGCTCCTAGTCCAGGGGAAGATTGATGACAAGGACCTTCCCCCAGAGCCAACAGAGAAAGCCTTCCCCTGGAGCTGAAGCCCTGAATTTGGACTTCTAGCCTCTTAGACTGTGAGAGAATAAACTTCTGTTTGTTGAAACCATCCACTTGTGTTATTTCTGTTATAGCAGCACTAGATAACCAAGACAGAAACTAACAACAACAAAGTTAGCGAAAAGGTTCAGGAATGTCTTTCTCAGCCTCCTGACTCTCCCACTTTTAATTCATTTCCACAGAGACGTCAGGTGCTAATCTGGTCTTCTCACTTCACTCCCTGTTCCTTAGCACCCACAGGATGAAATGCCAGCAAGACCTGGGTGGTCACTGACCACGTTCTCACACCTGCAGACTTTACCTTTCAGTCAGAGCAAATTGGTAACATTAGAAATCCTCACGGTTTCCAGAATTCTCACACCTCTATACCTTCTCAAGTGCCATTGTCTGTCTTTCCATACTTTTCCTCCCTGGAAAACTCCTGTTTAATCCACAGTCTCTCAAACGTCACTTCTGTAAAGACTTCACTCTCTCTCCCCCTATGCAGACGTGGAAACTCTATCTTCTATGCAGCTACTAAAATTGTGTACATTCACATCATAGAAACTTTTACTGTAATTTTTGTAAGCTTCCCTAATTTTCCATTAATAGTGAGCAAATGTATACAAAACCCACATTTTTTGTTCTTTAATTTCCCTCTAGTTTTTAGCATCATGTCTTATATACAATAGGCCCTCTATAAACATGTAAATAAAGCATTTTGGAGTATTTTTTCACCTTTCTCAAAATTGGAGTTACTTCTCTCAATTTGCTGTGAGTAAAAATGAACAGGAGGGAGTGGAGAGACGACGTTAAATGCTTGAAGGATGCTAGGGAACGCTCTAAGTGTTCCCTGTATTAACTCATTTAATTTTCAAAACAACCCTGTGAAGTAGGTACTTTTATTATTCTTATATTACAGATGATGAAAATGAGGCATAGAGATGTTAAGTAACTTGCTCAGTCATACAGCAAGTAAATGGCAGAGCTGGGAGCAGAGTGGCTCTAGAATTCTTGCTATATGAAAATCCCCATCAGATATGTCTAAACTCCCAAGTGTCTTTTTCCTTACTCTTCTTTCAAAGGAAGTTCTCCTTATCCTCTTCTCCCCCAGCTTCCCTGACTCTTTCTTCATTATAACTCAATTTCTTTCTTCCCACCAACTATATTGATTCCCTCCTAACTCTGGAGATTAGTTCAGCCATATCCTGGTTCCATCCTCCAAACCCTCCTCTTACAATTCATCAGAGTGCTCAATGAACAATAGACTCTCTAGCTCCCAGAGCCCACCCATTATAGGAGGGCATGGAGAATAATAAATAATAATATTACTAAAACATCTTTTTCAGGTTGAGCTCACCAGAAACCAGACTCTAAATTGAAGATTAGCATACAGGACTTTGTTAGGAAGTACTCTGGGGATCAGCACTTGTGGAAGAGAGGGGAGAGACGCAAGACTGGGCATATGAGAAGCTGATCTCCGATACAGTCCCAACAAAGGCCTCAGCTGACCCCCATGGGGAATTCTGGAGTTGGGATGGCCTTCAGAACCGTCTTGAGTTGGAACAGTGACCAGGCTATTGATCAGTCATTAGAGGTAGCCTACTCCTTGGAAGGAGGCATGACCTTGGCGAAGGCAATTTTCTTCTTAACTCCAAGAAGAACTGAAGAGTGCCATCTTCAGCAGCACTCCCTGCAGCTGGGGAAATAAATCCTTCATTCCTGAAGGTGAACTATGTGTCCTATAACAGCATCTACCCAATATCCCATCACTTATTGCCTACCATTGTAATATTCTAAGCACTGTGGCTTCATTTTCCAGATGGGGTAATTAAGGCTCAGTGGGGTGAAATAACTTGGTAGAGATCATATAGACAGAAGTCACTGAGCTAATACTGGAACCCAGCTGGCTGACTGCAAAGCCCTTGTTCCTCCTCTTTTTTAAGCTACCTCTCTCAGACGCATGATAAATTGTATGACTGCATATATGTGGTAATCTTTTGAAGACCAGAAATACACACTCATAGAATTGAACTCTCTCCAGAGCCTCACTCTCCCATCATTCCCCCAAACAAGCAATTCCCTCTGAGCCCACACACCCATTTGCCCTCATTTTCCACATGTTTATTTGGATATAGTCACCAATTACATACTAGGCAGATGTCATCTGAAAAAGAAGCCACAGTTATTGTTAAAAAAAAAAAAAAGTGAAAGCTGCTCTCAGATTGAGCTTGATGCCTAGTTCACAGTCAAGGCTAGCTTACTTTTCAAAACAAAATAATATTATTAGCATTAGTTCACAAACTGCGGTCCATGGACCCCTAGGAATTCCCAAGACCCTTTCAAAGGGTCTGTGAGATAAAAAATGTTTTCACATTAATAGAAATTATTTACTTTTTTCACTATGTTGACATTTGTGCTGACACTGTGTTGATTGATAGTACAAAAGCAGTGGTGAATAAAACTACTGGTGCCTGAGCACCAATCAAGACAGTGGCACCAAATTGTATCAATGGCCATTGTATTCTTTACCACCATGCACTTGCAATTAAAATCAATAAATAAAATAAAAACAAAAGCCTAATTCACTTAAAAATGTCTTTGATGAAGCAGTAAAAATTAATTTTATTACTTGAAAGAGTGATCAACAGACACACTATGGTTATTCAACCTCGAGCATTTGTCATATGTTTCTCAAAATTAATGAAATGAGCCTGTCACTTCAAGGAAAGCACTTATGGTATTGTTGCCAAAAATTAAGTTTGAACTTTTATGCAAAAATTAAAACTTTAGAAAACTTATATCTGCCACTTTGAAATTGATAGCAACTTAATACTTGAAGATTTTTGTTTTGAGATTGGTGGTGGTGATAATAAGAAATGTGATTTTTTTATATAATGAAATGAGTCAACATTTGGAAGATCTGCAAAACTCAGTGAGCTGATATTTTCCATATGACCATGCATGATGCTATTAAACTGTGCATGGGTAAAACATCCATTCAAAGAGAAGGATAGACAAATGGATTTCAATGTAGTAGAATATGAAAAGCTCATTTATATTGGTTTCAGATTTCACATTGCAACTAACCTTTAAGAAGTTAACACTTGCCCATTTTGCATATAGCATAAAAAAAGGATACCCACAGTTATCTGAAAAAGTTATAAAAATATTAATCCTATTCCCAACTACATATCTGTATGAGGCTGGATTTTCTTCATTGACTTCAGCCAAAAGAATATATTGCACAGATTAAACAGCACGTTGCACAGATTCTAAATGCAGAAGCAGATATAAGAATCCAGCAGTCCTCTATAAAGTCAGACATTAAAGAGATTTGTAAAAATGTAAAAAACACTGCCACCTCCTCAGTACTTTCGTTTTGTTTTGGAAACCATAGTTATTTCTCATATAAAATAAGTTATTTCTATAAACATGTAATGGGTTTATTATTATTTTAAATTCATTAACAAATTTTTTAATGTATCGATTTTTAATTTTTCTAATACCGATAGCTATAACCCACATAAGCGAAAGTTCTTTGGAATCCTCAGTGATTTTCAAGATTATAATGGGTTCTCCCCAAGGTTGAGTAAGGACAGTGTTGATGTGTTGTGAGGTTGTTAACCATTGATAGGGCAACATGTGTACTAACTGTTTAATGAGAAACTATTTTGTTCTGTAAACCTTCATCTAAAGTGAGAATAGCAGCACAACTGGAAGAGCGTAGTCGATGTCATTGAACTGTGCATGTCGAAATTTTTGAAACGGTGTATCTTTGGCTATGTATATTTCCACCAAAAAAAAAAAAAAAGGTCAAAATGGGAGAGGGTTGACATGTCATGGAGTTAACCAATGTCATAGAACAATATGTGTACTACTGTTTAATGAGAAACTATTTTTTCTGTAAACCTTCACCTGAAGTACAATAAAAAATAAAAAAATAAAATGTTTGCTAATGAAAGCTCAAAAAAAAAAAAAAATTATAATGGGTTCTTAAGACCAAAATTTAGAAGAACACTTAGTCAACACTGAGAGAACAGAGGTGTGATTTTTTTCAAATTAATTCTTTGGTTTAAAAGACTGAATAAATAAATGGAATACTTTTTAAATGAATAAATGAGGGAAACTAAAGGAGATAAAGTGTTTGAATAAGTATATGGGAGAGTCAAAGAGAGTGTTGATCAAGGTTGACAATGTGGAGATATGAATCTAGACTATAAAAATGTGAAAACTGGAACATCTGTTAAGATAGACAGGCAGAGTATGATTTAATCAGCGTCTACCATATGACAGGCACTTTTTTACTAGCCATATTCTCACAATGGGTAGAAGTGTCAGGTATTATTGTTCACTTTTTACACTGGCGGCACTGAGTCTCAGGGAGGTTGGTATGAGGAGTTTCTGGATGGTGCAAAGGGTTAACTCACTCAGCTGTTAACCAAAAGCTGAAGTTTCAAGTCCACCCAGAGGCACCTTGGAAGAAAGGCCTGGCAATCTACTTCTGAAAAAATCAGCCATTGAAAACTCTATGGAGCACAGTTCTACTCTGACACATATGGGGTCACCATGAGTATGAATCAACTGAATGGCAACTGGTTTACTGGTTTATGTGACAAAGCACACATGTAGTATAGCTGGGATGTGATCCCAAATGTATCTAATTCCACATTGTTCCTGTTCATTCTTCCATACTATGCTACTTCCCATCTGGTCCCCAACTCCTTTTCACCCCTTATTTTACAGAGGTGAGACCCAGAGAGGCAAATAATGTATACAGGCCACAGAGTGGATTAGTGGCAGAGTCAAGTCCAGAAAGCACCTCTTGCAACCCCTTGGCTAGTGCTCTCTCCACTGTGCGCTGTGGAGAGGATGGAATGGAAGGAATTTGCTGGGTGGGTTATATGGCCTTTTGGCCCTAAGAATTGAGAGTCCCAAGATGAATTCAAGGAGAGATCTGTTCTGGGAAAGGAAGTTTGAGCACCCATAGAGTGAAGTGCTTGATACTTCCACAGCAGCTGAAAGAAAAAGGCAAAAGTGGAGGAGAAACATCAGTCTCTCCTTCATTAAACAAACATTTATAGAGCGCCTTCTGTGGGCTAGGACACTGTGTTAGGCAAGGCATTGCACTGGATGCTGGACATTCAGGGATGGATTGCACACAGTGCCAATACCAGAGGGTCTCACTGTCTTGTTGAGGATGCCAGTGGAAACAGAGTTCCAATGCAGTGTGGGTGATCAAAGCTTTGACGGTGAAAGCACAAGGTGGCATGAAAATCCAAAGAAAAACCTAGCCTAGCCAGGGGCTGATGGCATAACAGTGAGGCAAGTCTTAATAGACACCTTAGAATTAGCCAGTAGAGGAAGGAGAGAAGGTAGAAGGAATAGTGTGTGTCACACAACCAAAGCGTGACCTCCTGGGAAACTGAGAGTATTTTTTTATGACCAGAGGATGGAATCATCTCTTGCACGTTTGCCTAGAGTGCCTCCCATCCTGGCAGGCCATACTCTGGTCATACTGAAATACTTTTAGTTCAGGTGTTAAATATTTAAAATAACCTATGGATCCACCATTACTAACTTTGTGGAGCTCTAAAGGTCCAGGGACTCCAGGTTCAGGATCAGTGGACCAGATATAGAGATAAACACTGCTGAAGATCTTTCCACCAGGTGCCTACCCCACAGTAGGTGCCCTGTAAGTATTTAACAAAGGTGTTTCTTCTCTACTTCTTCTTTTGTTTTCTTTCTTCTATTCTCTTTCTTTGAGCTGCTATAGAAGAATCAGCCACCTCACTCTATGGCTGCTCAAACTTCCCCAGAAAAGATTTTCCTATTCATTTGTCTTGAGACCCTCAGTTCTCAGGGCCTAGGGGCCACATAACCCTCCTGCAAAATTGCTTCCACTTTAGGAAGGAACTTTGTCACATCTCCACCCGACTGTAGGAGTCCCTGGGTGGTGCAAAAGGCTAAGCGCTTGACTACTAGCTGAAAGGTTGGCAGTTTGAACCTACTCAGAGGTGCCTCAGAAGACTGGCCTGGCAATCTGCTTCCTAAACATCATAGCCATTGAAAACACTATAGAACAGTTCTACTGTGCACACATAGGGTCACCATGAGTCAGAGTTGACCTGACGGCAACTAATGACAACAACCACACAACTATACCAACAATTCCTTAAGGAGAGGGACCATGACTTTTTCATCTCTGAATTTCCACCTGAGGTCAAAGAGAAGTATATTTAATGAGGGAGGAAGAAAGAAAGGAACACCACAAAGTGTAGTCATAATGAAGCACTCTTACTCTTTGTCTGGCTGTAACTCCTACCCAGATGCTCCACTAAAACCGCAGCAACATCTTTTCTTTCCCACATGGACAAGTTTGTCATGATTCCTGTGTTTATATTTTCCAACACACTCTGATTCAGGGGAAAAAATAAGAGGACTCTGTAGCGCAAAACTCGAGCACAAGAACGCCAGGCGTGGGGAAGATGCTGAGTATGTAACAGCTCCCAAACCCAAGCAGATGTTGATCCTTTTCACTAAACTCTTCCTCGATTTCCTTTCTTTCCTACTGCAGCCAAGATACATCCTGAGGTCTGGCAGTTGACAGGAACTGCTCACAGAAACCCACGGAAAAGTCTGCAGTAACAGGATGAGTCTTAAGCAAGGTCTTTCCAAAATCCACACTGAAGGTGACTGACAGGGGACTTCTACCTGCAGCCAAAATGATAGAGTTACAACCATTTCCGCCCGTGTCTGGTTAAGTCTTCTCTGGAATCTTGCTCCATTAATCATCTCCTCTTTGAGATATAACCTTTCCCTTTCTCCTGCAGCATATACACCTGATCAAATCCTTTTCATCTAAAAAGAATAATATGTTTTTTAAATACCAAGACCAACAATAAAGCAATGAAAAATTTAAAACCTGCTCCTGTATCTTTCTTTATCTTTTATCTAGTTTGTTTTCTTTCTCATCTAATTTCTTTTTTTTTTAATGGAATTATCTACACTCTCAGGGCACGCTTCTTCGTTTCCCACTCACTTTTAAATCACTGCAGTCTAGCTGCTTCTTCCGCTCTTTCCTAATTGCCAATTCCGTTGTGCACATTCTGTCCTTATCTGACATCTTGTCAGTAGTTGACTCTCTTGACCATTCCCTTCTTCACACTCCACTGCTAACCTAAAGGAAACCCTGGTGACATAGTGGTTAAGAGCTTAGGTTGCTATGAGTCAGAATCGACTTGACAGCAATGGGTTTGGGGTTTGGTTTTTTTTTTTTGTCTACCCTAGAGGAGTCCTAGTGGCGCAGTGGTTAAGAGCTTGGCTGCTAACCAAAAGGTCGGCAGTTCAAATCTACTAGCTGCTCCTTGGAAACCCTATGGGGTCAGTTCTACTCTGTCCTACAGGGTTGGCTCAATGGTAACAGGTGTGTGTGTGGTGTTGCTAACCTAAAAGTTGGCTGTTCGAACCCACCCAGTGATGACGATGTTGTTGTTCGGTGCCTTTGAGTCGATTTTTGATTCATAGCGACTCCATGTGACAGAATAGAACTGCCTCATAGGATTTTCTAGGCTGTAATCTTGATGGAAGCAGATTGCCAGGTCTTTCCCCTGCATAATGGCCAGGTGGGTTCCAACTGCGAATGTTTCTGTTAGCAGCAAAGCACTTAACTATTGCACCACCAGGGCTCCTTCAGTCAGCGTTACCATGGAAGAAAAGGCTTGGCAATCTGCTTCTGTTATGGTTACAACCAGGAAAACGCTACGGAGCAGTTATACTTTGTAACACATGGGGTTGCCATGAGTCAAAATCAACTTGACAACAACAATGATCTCTGCTTTTTTTCTTTCTGTCCCTCTGACCACTATTTCTGAGAGCCCCTCATTGGCTACTCTTCCCGTGGTTTCCTTTTAAATATTGGTGTTTTCTATATTTCATTTGTATCATTCTGGTCCAGTTTATTGGACCTTCTCATTTAAGAAATATTTTTTCTCATTACTCATTTAAGAGACTTTTTTTTGTACTTTCTATGTATCAAGCCTTGTTCTAGGATTAGCAGATAAGTTCACTGTCCCAAGGAGCTTAGAGTATAGAGGGGCACACAAGGATTTCTCACCCTGTTACTAGAAGATTTCATCCTTACCCATCATTTCACCTGCCACCAATATGTTCTTGAGTTTATATCTGTAGTTTCAATTGTCAACTTTTTCCTATCTTCCAGAGCCATAACTCTATCTGAAAGCCCTTTAAAAAATACCAATACAAACTGTCCAAAACACTATTCTTATCACATATAGAAACTAATACAATGCCTTAATCATGTCACCATCATTGCTTCCCTCCCTTTGAATTAAGCCTTTATTAGCTTTATTTTCAGTTCATTCCTCTACACAATGAACTTTCTAACATATAATATTGATAATGTTACCACTCTGCTTGAAACCCTTCAGTGACTTCCTGCTGATGGGTAAAGGCAAAACTTTTTACCTGCTTCCAATGTCTCTCATCAATATTGTTTACATGAATTAAATTAATTTCTCCTGCAATGCCTATTTCTTCCCTTTTTATTCTCCATCTCTGTAAATGGCATGTTTACCCAACCAGTAATTTAAGCCCAAAACTTAGTAGACATTTAAGAATCTGCCATTTTTCATTCACCCTTCATCCAATCAGTTGCCAAGTCATGGGGATATCACCTTCTGACTATTTCTTGATTCTGTACCTCTCCTTTGCAACACCCTATTATAGATTGAATTGTGTCACCAAAAAAAAAGTATTGAAGTCATAATCCTCAGTACAGATCCTCTTTGGAAATAGGATCTTTAAAGATGCTATCAGTTAACATGAGGTGATACTGGAGTAGGGTGGGCCCTAATGAAAACTAAGTGGTATCCTATGAAAGAGGAGAAGAGACACAGACACAGTAGGAAGACACCATTGGGAAGGCAGAGACAAAGATTAGAGTTACGCTGTCACAAACCAAGGAACACCTGGGGCTAGTAGAAGCTGAGAGAGACAAGAAATTATCTTCTCCTGTCACCATTATTGCTTCCCTCCCTTTGAATTAAGCTTCTATTCATTTTATATTCAGTTCTTTACTCTATACAATGAATTTTCTGGCATACAATATTGATAATGTTACCACTCTGCTTGAAACCTTTTGATGGCTTCCTGCTGATGGGTAAAGGCAAAACTTTTTACCTGCTTGCAAAGTCTCCCATAATCTAGACTTTCTCATTACATGAGAGAAATTGGGTTGCTACTATATAAAAGGAACCCTGGTGGTAGAGTGGTTAAGAGCTTGGCTGCTAACCAAAAGGTCAGCAGTTCAAATCCACCAGCCACTCCTTGGAAACCCTATGGGGCAGTTCTACTCTGTTCTATAGGGTCGCTATGAGTTGGAATCAACTCAGTGGTAATGGGTTTTGTTTTGTTTTGTTTTTTACCATACAAAAATAAAAAAAAACAAAAACAAAAAAAACAAACCCGTTGTCGTCAAGTTGATTCCGACTCATAGTGACCCTATAGAACAGGGTAGAAGTGCCTCATAGGGTTTCCAAGGCTGTAAATCTTTGTAGAAGTAAACTGCCATATCTTCCTCCCACGGAGCAGCTGGTAGGTTCGAACCACAGACCTTTCACTTAGTAGCTGAGTACTTACCCACTGTGCCACCAGAGCTCCTTTGCTACTATATAATGGTGGTAAATAGGACCATGTCTGGAACCAGAAAATTCACTGCGACACTTCTTTTTCTCCCTTGTCCAATAGTCCCGTTCAATAGAAAACTGGGGCAATCCAAAACAGGATCTTTAAGGAATAAAGTATTTGGGTTATCCCAATAGATAAAAATATATATGTGGATTGAATTGTGTCCCCCTAAAACATGTATTAAAGTTTTGGCCCCTTTACTGTGTATGTGATCCTATTTGGAAATAGGGTTTTTTGTTATGTTAATGAGGTCATATACCAAAGTAGAGTGGACCCTAAATCTAATCATTTCTGAGATATAAAGAGAGTAGAATAGACACAGAGACCCACAGGGGGAAGATAGATGCCAAGGAATGCCAAGCAACACCAGGAAACTCCTGGGGCTACTAACAAAGAAGGATCCTCCCCTAGAGCCAATGGACTTCTAGCCTCCAAAATTGTGAGACAATAAATTCCTGTTCTTTAAAGCCACGCACTTGTTGTATATTTTGTTATGACAGCACTAGGTAACTAAGACAACTGTCATCTAGCTGAGGGACTAGCACAAAGTAAGGAAAATATGGAATACGTAGTGGAAGAAGGCAGCTTTAGTTATCTATGTAAGCCTTATGATCAGTTATATGGAAACTGCAATTATACCTGCATATTTAATTTAATTTTTTTCTTATCTACCCTTCATTTCCACCCTTTACCTTGTATTGATAACCCTGGTGATAGCTAGCATTTTAGCTTTCAGATACAAATATAATTAAATTAAAATCCTAATGTGATGATATAGTAGCTGATGGGATTTTTGTTTCACCTCTGTTGAAGACAGAAATCTTTTTACCTGGATAAAGGGCAAGACCATTTCCTGAAGGGCAAAAGTAGTAGACCATGCCAAATATCTTCCACTTGCTCCTTCATAACCATTCTCCACCTGACTCTGTCCACCCAGACACTAACCTTTATAAAGCACATCAACAGGCTCCCTTGGTTGCTGACTTTCTTGGGTTCAGCCAAAGGGAGGCAGTTAAGAGGAGATCAGAAAACAGAACTTTGAGGTTAGGTTCTTATTCTTTAGACTCCCTCTGTGGAAGATCACCTCAGGTTGGCTATGTTCCCAATTCGAAAGCCCCGGGATATACCAGATACCCTTTGCTAAGACTACCCTTGGGTTCTGGTAACCACCTCCTCTCCTTAGCCCTCCTAGCATAAGTGTACAATTACTTCCTCCTGTTACAAGCCCCAGGGTACTTCACCATTTCTTATTTCCCTAATCCCTGACTTTGCCCCATAAGGTTTCCAAGGAGCAGCTAGTGGATTTGAACTGCGGACCTTTTGGTTAGCAGCCATATCACTTAACCACTGTGCTACCAGGTCTCCAATCCATTACTATACCATTGTAAATAATCTCTTTTTAAAACTATCCTCAAATCATCCAGTTTAAGAGTATCATCTGTTTTTAGCTGGGATGCTGACTGATACAGCTGGCGTCCCTTGCTTCTTGATAGGATGGTTTTCATTGCCTGAGACTCTTTAAATGACTTCTGTTAAAGATTTACACTCCTTTGGAGGTCCCAGATTTTTAGATAAAACAGATCTTGGGGAGACTTCAGAAACAGTCGTTGTTTCCTTTTGATGTAGCTGTTAATAGGGCTTCCCACCACTACCACTCCCCAAAAAGCAAGAGATATACCAGACCATGCTAAATGGAGGTTTGAATTCATTTAAATTTGCTGTGACACTGAATCCCATAGCTGTGAGACTTGGACTAAGATGGCTGTCGTACAGCTAAAGCCCGACAGTTGCTGTTCTTGGCTAGCTCAAAAGGGCATGGATAAACAGCTAGCTACAGGGTCAGGCTATAATATAACAAAAAGAGGAGGATGTACTCTTATCTCCAATTGCTTAGGACATTTCATAATAAAATTATTTTCTTCATATATTAGCAAAGAGGATTTGATCACCTATGAACTAGACCAAGAGGGAGAAATTGGTCTCAACTTGTAAGAAAACATGTCAAAACTCAAACTTATTTACTCCATCCCCTCCACAAGCCTTCTATAGCTTTCTCCATCCTATTAACAGTATCTCAGTGCTAGAAATCCAGGAGCCTTCTTTGCTTCTTCCTGTTCTCACCTACTTTTCTATTGATCTCAAGCTCTGAGGGAGCCTGGCACACTGCAATGGTCTAGACAGAACCTGGATTCAAATTCCATCTTCAATACTTTAAGGAGATGTGATGTTGCAATGAAATACTATGCAACAATAAAGAACAACAACAAATCTGTGAAACATCTTATAACGTGGAGTAATCTGGAGGGCATTATGCTGAGTGAATTTAGTCAATCACAGAAGGACAAATACTGTATACGACCACTATTATAAGAACTCAAGAAAAGGTTTAAACACAGAAGAAAACATTCTTTGATGGTAACGAGGGTGGGGAGGGAGGGTAAGGGTTATTCACTAACTAGATAGTAGACAAGAATTATCTTAGGTGAAGGGAAGGACAGCACACACTACAGG
>NW_004443939.1:932560-954353 GCF_000243295.1 Trichechus manatus latirostris
CCACATAAACCAGAGACTGCATCAGCCTGAGACCAGAAGAACTAGGTGGTGCCCAGTTACCACCAATGACCACCCGGACAGGGAACACAACAGAGAGTCCCTGATGGAGCAGGAGAAAAGTGGAGTACAGAACTCAAATTCTAGTAAAAAGACCAGACTTAATGGTCTAAGACTGGAGGAACCCAGAAAGCATGGCCCCCATGCTCTGTCAACCCAGAACTAAAACAATTCCTGAGGCCAACTCTTCGGACAAAGATTAGACTGGACTATGGGACATAAAATACTACTTGTGAAGAGTATGCTTCTTAGCTCAAGTAGATACATGAGACTAAATGGGCAGCTTCTGTCCAGAGGTGAGATGAGAAGGCAGAGAAGGTCAGGAGCTGGTTGAATGGACATGGGAAATAAGGGGTGGAAAGGAGGAGTGTGCTGTCACAGTATAGGGAGAGCAATTAGGGTCACATAACAATGTATGCACAAATTTTTGTATTAGAAACTAATTTGAATTGTAAACTTTCACTTAAAGTAATACCAAAAAAAAAGGAAAAATAAAAAAAATAAAAGATGTGATGTTGGACCATGTTATGGATTGAATTATATCCCCCAAAAATATGTGTTGTAAATCCTAACCTCTATGCCTGTGGTTATAATCCCATTTGGGAATGGGTTTTCTTTGTTATGTTAATGAAGCAGGATTAGTGTAGGGTACATCTTGAGTCAATCTCTTTTGAGATATAAAAGAGATTAAAGAAGTGGGCGGAGCAGAAAGGGGGGAAGAGAGATGCCAAGCCACTTGAAGATTTCCCAGGAGCAGAAGCTCAAAAGAGACAAGAAACTTCCTCCAGAGCTGACAGAGAAAGAAAGCCTTCCCCTAGAGCCAGCACCTTAAATTTGGCCTTCTAGCCTCCTAAAGTGTGAGAAAATAAATTTCTGCTTGTTAAAGTCATCCACTTGTGGTATTTCTGTTATGGCAGCACTACATAACTAAGACAGACCACATACGTGCCATCCCTTAGCTTCAATTTATTCATCTATAAAATGGAAATAATAACACTTGTTGTTGTTGTTGTTAGTTGCCATTGAATTGACTTCAATTCCCGGTGACCTTATGTATAACAGAAGGTCCTGTGCCATTTTCACAATCGTTGGTATGTTTTAGCCCATTGTTGTGGCTATTGTGTCAATCCTCCTCATTACTAGTTAAAGACAATATGAGAGTAACTAATATATTGAGCAAGCATGATTTGTACAGTAACCAAAGCACAACTTTTTTTTTGTCTCCATCATCCCCCTAAAATATTTAGAATTAAGTTCATTCCCCTAGATGAATAAATGTGCAGATCCTACGATTTTTCAGGCATACTTAAAAGTACTAGACAGTCCTACAGTTCTCTGTGGAGCAGAATGTAGTTCCTTAAAAACATCAGAAAAGGGGAAGAAACAAAAGTAATTAGTCCTAGAAAAAAGAAATATAACTGTCATATTAAGCATAAAATAATCTATGAATTAATTTTTAGAAGTAATAAGATAATTTTAAAATGTTGTTGCTTAAAGATAAATATACAAAAATTAATTTCACTCCTCTAAACCTCCAGAATATATTTGAAAAACTTCTATAAAAGAATAAGTCAAAAATATAGAAAATATAAATTGACTTAAATTAATGGAGAGATATACCATATTCATGGAAAAGAGACTATTGTAAATATGTTAATTCTCTCCAATTTTTTTCTTAGATTTAATACAATTCCAATTAGAGTATTCTGAATAAATTGACTCCCCGATTCTAAAATGTATATGGAAGAGCAAAGACCAAATAATAGCCAATACACTTCCAAAGTGGTAAGATATCCTCTTTCAGATATCAATAATTATTATAAAGCTTTGTTAATTATAACAGCACAGTATTCGTGCAGGCACAGACAAACTGACCATAGGATCAGAATAGATGTTCCAGAAACAGACCTCCATATATATATAAAATTATTATCTGACAGAGGGACATTTCAGATTATTTGAGAAAATAATCTTCATTAAATGGTGCTAGGGCAATGAGGGAGCCCAGGTGGTACAGTGGTTAAGAGTTCAGATGCTAACCAAAAGGCCAGCAGTTAGAATCTACCAGCCACTCCTTGGAAACCCTATAAAGCAGTTCTACTCTGTCCTATAGGGTGACTATGAGTTGGAATCTACTCAATGACAACAGGTTCAGATTTTTTTTTTTAAATTTAGTACAATTGGATATCCAAATGTTCAAACATGAAATTGTATCCTTCTTACATGTTATTCACAAAAATCAGTCCCAATTGGATTAAATATATGTGTTACAGGCAAAACTTTAAAATTTATAGCAGGTTATATAGGACATTATCTTTATGACCAATGGGGTAAAAATGATTTCTTAAATTAGACACTAAAAAATGCTAAAATAAAAGGAAAAAATGACACCTTCAGCTATATTAAAATTAAAGGCTTCTATTCATCAAGACATCATACAAAGAAAAAAAAAAAGCCACAAACTGGGTGAATATGTTTATAACACTTTTAAGTAACTTTTAAGAATTAGTGTACAGAATATATAAAAGAACTGCTATAAAGAGAAAAGTCAATTAACTCAATAGAAAAGTGGGAAAAAGATATGAATTGGCATTTCACAAAAAAAAAAAGGTACGCATATATATAGTAAATCAACATTTGCAAAGATGTGCTACTTATTAGTAGTCTGGGACATGCAAATTGTGCTATGACTTTTACTCAGCACACTGACAAAAAAAATCAGTAAGTCTGACATTTGTCGAGGATGTAGAGGAGAGGGAATGTAAATAGGTACAACAAATTATTTGGCATTATCTTATAAAATTAAATATCTACATACCCTACAACTCAGAAGAAGTTTCATTCCTAGGTAAATACTCTAGAGAAAGTATACTAATGGTTACCAGAAAACAAGCAAAATAATGAACATAGCAACATTGCTTGAATAGCAAAATAAATAAATGAACAAATAAAAACTAGAAGCAAAACAATATCAATCTACAGGAAAATGATATTTAAATTATGGCATAGTTACACATTTAAATATGATGTTCTATTTCCCTAAGTTTGGTAATGAGTTCGTAGTTAGTCACTGTATTATTTTTATAACTTTATTACTCATATTCTTTTTGTTTCACAGGTTCCTATGGCTTTTCTTATTTTTATTTCTAATCTTTATTCTCTCTGTAGTTCTGATTGGATAATTTCTATTGATCTATCCTGAAATTCACAGATTCTTTCCCTCTGTTCTGTTATCATTTATTTCAGCTACTGTATATTTTAGTTCTAAAATTTCAATGTGATTCTTTTTTGTAGTTTCTATTTCTTTGCTGAGAGCTTCCACCTTCCCATTTATTTCAAGTGTGTTCATTTTTACCTCATGGAGAATGGTTATAATAACTGCTGTAAAGTCCTTGATAATTCCTACATCTAAATTGTCTCCAGGTTAATATTTATTGATTACTTTTCCCTTGAAAAGTAAAAGGCCATATTTTCCTTTTTTTTTTTTTTTGTATGTATGCTTTTTTGTATGGATTATATCTTAGACATTTTGAATATTTTGTTGTAAAGCCTTATTAAAATCTTCTAATGAATATTGATTTATGTTGTTATTATTCTTGTTATTGTTTTAGCAGGTAATCAACCCTGTTAGGTTCAGACCTTAAGCTCTGTCTCATCTTCTATGTGTGATAATTCCAACGTCAGTTAAGTTTTCAGTGTTTGTTATGTTTCTTTAGGTCTGTTCCATGCATATGCATTTCAGGGGTGAATTAGGAACTTGTGTCAATTCATACACAGAATTAGGGAATACCCTTTTCCAGAACTCTCCCCTCCAAGATTTCCCTCACACTCTGATTCCCATGGGCTCCTTTTCCTAGTCTTTTGGGTACAAGTTGGGCTTCCTCTTAGAGTTTTATCCCCTTGTGCTGTTGGGAAATTCTATGCAAATGTGCCTACGCTTGGGACAAAGTGATGTGAGAAAAAAACTAAAAACCAAACCAGTTGCTGTTGAGTCCATGCTGACTCATGCGTGCCTAGTGGAATTTCATTCTAAGATTTTCAAGGATGTGAGCTTTTGGAAAGTGATCACCAGGTCTTTCTTTCAAAAAAAAAGACAGGAAATGAAACAGGGGTTCCTTCATTGTTTGGTCCATAGCGGTGCCTTTTCCCAGCTCATTTGACCAGAAAGGCAGGCTTATCTCTTGGGGTCTTAGATGCCCAGATCATAATCACCACTGTCTCCATGCAGCTTTCCAAATGGGGCGAATCTCAGGTAAGGGGCTGGAGAGAATAGAGAAAAGTAGAAAAAGAAAGAAAAGAACAGGGATTCCTGTTATACTCTCCACCTCATGAAGGTCTGTTTTTCCAATCCTCAAACTAGAAAGAGGGATTTTTTTTCAGCATTTTTGTTATATGCACTCTCTCTGCAGTTCTAGGACTCTCACTGCCTTGGGGTAGGGGTGGGGGTGGGGTGGGGGGAATACCCAGTTAACCTCAACCTCATTAGGGGTCACTATTCAAGAGTTTTCTTCTCTCCCCAATCCACCTGCTATTGTTAACTTTCTGAGTCCTTAAGTAGTTACTTTTTGTGTTCCGTTGGGAGTTTTTACTTATAGTCAGTGTGAGAGATACACTGGAGTGAGCTTATTCCATCTTGGCTAGTGCCAAAGTCCATTTATCCTTTTTCTTATATCAAGTATTATATAAAAAATTAAAGAAAATTTTAAACAAGTTCCATCTCCAGAGGATTTCATAGACTCCTGGGGGAGACAGATCCTAAACAGATTCTTCTAGGATAGTTGACTCTGACAAGGAGAAAAGGAATTGAATGAGAAGTAAAGGAAGACAAAGGGTAAGGTTAAATGAAGTTTTCCTTGTTTGTTGTTGTTGTTAGGTGCCCTCTAGCTGATTCCAACTCATAGCAATACTGTGCACAATAGAACAAAACATTGATCGATCCTGTGCCATCCACACAATCATTGTTGTTTCAGCCCACTGTTGCAGCCACTGTGTCACTCCATCTCCTTCAGGGTCTTTCTCTTTCTTGTAACCCCCTGCCTTACCAAATATGATGTCCTTCTCCAGGGACTGGTACCTTCTGATCATATGTCCAAAGTAGTCAAGATAAAGTCTCACCAACCTCACTTCCAAGGAGCACAGTGGCTGTATTTCCTCCAAGACAGACTTGTTTGTTCTTCTGGTAGTCCACAGTATATTCAATATTCTTCACCAACACCATAATTCAAAGGCCTCAATTCTTCTTCAATCTTCCTTATTCATTGTCCAGTTTTCACTTCCATATGAGGCGATTGGAAATACTGTGGCTTGTGTCAGGTACACCTTACTCCTCAACATGACGTCTTCACTTTTCAACACTTTAAAGAGGTCTTTTCAGCAGATTTGCCCAATGCAATTCCTCTTTTGATTTCTTGACTCTTTCTTCCATGCACAATGATTGTGGATCCAAGTAAAATAAAATCCTTGACACTTTCAATCTTTTCTCCATTTATCATGATGCTGGTCCAGTCGTGAGGATTTTTGTTTTGTTTATATTGATGTGTTATCCATATTGAAGGCTGTAGCCTTGATCTTCATCAGTAAGTGCTTCAAGTCCTCTTCACTTTCAGCAAGCAAGGTTGTGTCATCTGCATAATGCAGGTTATTGATGAGTCTTCGTCCAATCCTGATGCCACATTCTTCTTCATATAGTCCAGCTTCTCACATTATTTGCTCAGCATGCAGATTGAATAAGTATAATGAAAGGATACAACCCTGATGCACACCTTTCCTGATTTTAAACCATACAGTTTCCCCATGTTCTGTTCGAATGACTGTCTGTTGGTCCACATGTAGGTTCCTCATGAGCACAATTAAGTGTTATGGAATTCCTGTTGTTCACAATGTTATTCATGATTTGTTATGATCCACACAGTCAGAAAGTTTTTACATAGTCAATAAAACACAGGTAAACATCTTTCTGGTATTATTCTCTGATTTCAGCCAAGATCCATCTGACATCAGCAATGACATCCCTGGTTCCACATCCTTTTCTGAATCCGGCGTAAATTTCTGGCAGTTCCCTGTCGATGTACTTGCTGCAACCATTTTTGAATTATCTTCAGCAAAATTTTACTTGCATGTGATATTGTCCAATAATTCCCACATTTGGTTGGATCTCCTTTCTTTGGAATGGGCACATATATGGATCTCTTCCAGTTGATTGGCCAGGTAGCTGTCTTCCAAATTTCTTAGCACAGACAAGTGAGCACCTCTAGTGCTGCATCTGTTTGAAACGACTCAGTTGCTATTCGTCATTTCCTGGAGCCTTGTTTTTCACCAATGCCTTCAGCGCAGCTTGGATATCTTCCTTCAGTACCACTGGTTCTTGATCATATGCTACCTCCTGAAATGGTTGAACATCGACCAATTCTCTTTGGTACACTGAGTCTGTGTATTTCTGCCATCTTCTTTTGATGTTTCCTGCATCATTCAATATTTTATCCATGCTGGAAGACTAAACCCATTGTCAACGAAATGATTCTGATTCATACAGACCCTCCAGGACAGAGTAGTACTGCCCCATATGGTTTCTAAGGAGCTGCTGTTGGATTCGAACTGCTGACCTTATGGTTAACAGCTGGGCTGCATCACCAGGTCTCCATTTTGCCCATAGAATCCTTCAGTATTGCAACTGGAGGCTTGAATTTTTTCTTCAGTTCTTTCAGCTTGAGAAATGCCAAGCGTGTTCTTCTCTTTTGGTTTTCTAACTCCACATCTTTGCACATTTTATTATACTTTACTTTGTCTTCTTGAGACACCCTTAGAAATCTTCTGTTCAGCTCTTTCACTTCATTATTTCTTCCATTAATTTTAGCTACTGTACATTCAAGAGCAAGTTTCAGGGTCTCTGACATCCACTTTAGTCTTTTCTACTTTTCCTGTCTTTTTAAAGACCTTTGTTTTCTTCATGTACGATGTCCTTGATATCATCCCACACCTCCTCTGGTCTTTGGTCATTAGTGTTCAATGCATCAAATCTGTTTTTGAGATGGTCTCCAAATTCAGGTGGGATATACTCAAGGTTGTATTTTGGCTCTTGTAGATTTGTTTTAACTTTCCTCAGCTTCAACTTGAACTTACATATGAGCAATTGATGCTCTGTTTCACAGTAGGCCCCTGACCTTGTTCTGACTGAATATATTGAGCTTTTCCATCATCTCTTTCCACAGAAGTAGTCTGTTTGATTCCTGTGTTTTCCATCAGGTGAGGTCCACGTGTATAGTCGTCATCTATGTTGTTGAAAAAAGGTATTAGCAATGAGTAAGTTGTTGGTCTTGAAAAATTCTGTCATGGGATCTCTGGCACCATTTCTATCACCAAGGCCATGCTTCCAACTACTGATTCTTCTTGTTTCCAACTTTCACATTCCAATCACCAGCAATTATCAATGCATCTTGATTGCATGTTTGATGAGACTACAGAAATTCGTAAGAAACTTTAATTTCCTCATCCTCAGCATTAGAGGTTGGTGAGTAAATCTGAATAATAGTCATATTAACTGGTTTTCCTTGTAGGCATATGGATATTATCCTATCACTGACAGTGTTTTACTGTAGGATAGATCTTGATTTTTTTTTTTTTAACGATGAATATAACACCATTCCTCTTCAGTTTGTCATTCCCAGCATAGTAGACCATATGATTGTCTGATTCAAAATGGCCAATACCAGTCCATTTCAGCTCACTAATGGTCAGGATATCTATCTTTATGCATTCCGTTTCATTTTTTATGACTTCCAACTTTCCTAGATTCATTCTTTGTACATTCCACGTTCTGATTATTAATGGATGTTATTAGGATTAAATAAAGGAGCTCTGGTAATGAAAAGGTTTGTAGTTTGAACCACCCAGCAGCTCCACAAGAGAAAGATCTGACAATCTACTTCAGCAAAGATTACAGCCAAGAAAACCCGATGGAAAAGTTCTACTCTGTCACATGGGGTTGCTATGAGTCAAAAATGACTCGACAGCACCTAACAAAAACAAGGGTTAAATAAATGAGATTCATAGATTTTCCTACCCAAAATTTTGTTATTGTTGTTACTTACCATCAAGTTGATTCTGACTCATGGCGACTCCATGTGTTAAAGAGTAAAACTACTCCGTAGAGTTTTCTTGGCTGTAAGCTTAACAGAAACAGAGCACCAGGCCTATCTTCTGCAGCACAGCTGGGTAGGTTTAAACCTGCCAAACATTAGAAGTTTAGCACAAACCATTTGCATCACCTAGGGACCTTACCCAATACTTAGCACATTTTAATTATTTTATATTTGTTTAGAATAACTTAATTCTCCCCTATTTCCTAGAAAATAAGCTACCTGAAAGTAAGTCCATTAACATGTTATTTTCCCTGTTATAACCCAACACAGTAGGTGTCAATATATGTTTGTTAACTGACTATATAAGGATCCCTGGTGGCACAGTGGTCAAGCACTTGGCTGCTAACCAAAGGGTCAGGTCAGTGGTTCACGCCAACCAACCTCTCCATGGGAAAAAGATGTGGCAACCTGCTTCCATAAAGATTATAGCCTGGGAAACCCTATGAGGCAATTCTACTCTGTCCTATAGGATCACTATTAGTTGGAATCGACTTGACGGCACACAACAACTGAATTTATAGTATTTGGCACTTAATGGTGTACCAGGTGCTGGCTGGGCTCTGCCCACATCTCCTTGCCCTTTTCAGTTCACATCAACCCAACTCTTGAATTGTTCTGCCTGAGGTCTTTCTCAGGCCACTAAATCATATTTTGTCTGCTTGGGTGGCAGGCTGTTAGTGCCAGGAAATTAACATCTGCTAGAAGAAATCCCCAACTGTTGACTGACAGAGTTGGTTTATAATACTCCAGCTCCTTCTTCTCACTTGTGTTAACTCTGTGCCCTCTGTCCTTCACTGGCTCTCAGAATTTCCCCAGAAGAATTTAGCTTCAGTTGCCTACAGTGGTAGCTCGTTTAATAATGAACAATCTATTGACTACCTTCCCTTCTCTGAGGAGCCCTGGTGGTGCACTAGTTAAGCACTCGACTGCTAACTGAAAGATCGACAGCTGGAACCCACCAGAAGCTTGCGGGAGAAAGATGTGGCAGTCTGCTTCCATAAAGATATACAGCCTTGGAAACCCTATAGGGCAGTTCTAGTCTGTCCTATAGGGTTGCTATGAGTTGGAATTGACTCAGTGGTAATGGGTTTCCCTTCTCTGAGTCACTTTACCATTCTTCTTTTAGTGTTTCCTTATATGAATAAACTACTTTTATTTGAATCTGTTTTTCAGGGTCTGCTTCTGGGGAGATTCAAAATAAGATAGATGTATACTCTGTGTATACAAGAATGGAACTTTTATTATGAACTTTTCTTGTAGCTGGAGGAGTGAGCAGAGCACTCTACTTTGAGTCAGGATGCCCTGACTTACCAGGTAGGTAATCTTGAGCAGGGAGCTTGATTTCTCTGAAACTCAGGTTTTCTCATCTGGAATATGGATAATAAAATCTACTGTGTAATATTCTTGTGGGGATTAAATAAAATAAAATAATACAGGTGAACAATCTAACATGAATGCCAACACACAGTGAGTACTTAATGCATGCTGATTGAGTATAATGAATTCTTTCTTGTGCTGTGAACCCTCATGCCTGTTTATTTATTTCTGATGGAGAGTGGGGGTTATATTAACATGTTCAGTCAACATCAGGAATTTCTAAAGGTTGGAGAGACTGTATTGTTTCATCTTGATGAGTATGCTTCTAATTATCAATAGTCTGTTTTATTTCAACATAAATGTGCAAAGGCTCAGCAGATGGTCCCACTCTTCCTGAGTCCCAATGTGCTTCAGAGGAAATGAACAACACACTCTTCAGAGAGAGCATGTTGCCTTTTCATTTATATGGATTTCTCTTTTATTTGAGAATTATTTCATGAAGTATTCATGGCTTCATAGACATGTAGGTCATAAAAAGACCCTAGTGATCAGTAGTCAGACTCTGTCATTTTATAGCTGGAGAATCAGAGGCTCAGCCTCCTCTCCCCAATAGTATTTCAGTGACAATGATACGCATAATAAAATATTTAAATAATTTTTAAAAATAGAGAGGTGGAGACTTATAAAAGTGACTCCAGAAATTAAAACAGGTGGAGGCATTTTAAATTTAACTTAAAGGGGAAGTTTCTAAAAACTAGAGCCATCAAAAAACCAAGAAGATGACTAAAGTGATGAGCTTGACACCACTGGAAGTATATAAGAGGATACTGAACCTATCTGGACTTTTAGAGACGGGATTCCTGCTCTGTGGGAATCAGAATTAAATTGGCATTCAAGTCCTTGCAATTTTATAACTCTATAGTTCTGGGTTTCCTACAGCAAATACCTTGCATAATGCAGAGCCCAGGGCATATGTTCAGTGAGAACATCATTATTGATTACTACGAACCTCCCTGGGTCCCCTGATTTGCCATGTTGTCGTTGCTGTTATTTGCCATCGAGTCAGCTCTAACTCATAGAAACCTTATATATAACAGAATGAAACATTGCCAGTCCTGCACCATTCTCACAATCTTTGGTATGTTTGAGTCCACTGTTGCAACCACCGTGTCAGTCCATCTCATGGAGAGTTTCTCTCGGTTTTGCTTACCTTCTACTTTACCAAACATGATGTTATTTTCTAGTGATTGGTCTTTCCTGATGACGTATCCAAAGCACGCAAGATGAAGTCTCACCATCCTCACATCCTCACTTCTAAGGAGTATTCTGACTGTACTTCCTCCAAAATAAATTTGTTCGTTCTTCTGGCAGTCCATGGTATATTCAATATTCTTCACCAATATCACAACTCAAATATGTCAATTCTCCTTCGATCTTCCTTTTCATTGTCTAGCTTTACATTCATATGAGTTGATTGAAAAGATCATGGCTTGGGTCATCAAAGTGACATCTTTGCTTTCTAACGCTTTAAAGAGGTCTTTTGCAGCAGATTTTCCCAATGCAACATGCCTTTTTTTTTTACATTTTATTGTGCTTTAGGTGAAAGTTTACATAGAAAATTAATTTTCCAACCAATGATCCTTATACAAATTGTTTCAAGATCTTGGTTGCAATCCTTGCAATGTGTCAGCACTCGCCTCATTTCCTCCCTTGGTTCCCCATTTCCACTAGTCCCATTTTTCTCTCCCTCCCTGTATTCTCATCTTTGGTTTTGGGCAATTGTTGCCCTTTTAGTCTCATATGGTCAGTTGTTCTAAAGAGCACCTTCTTCACCAATGTTACTGTTGATTTTATAGCCTCGTCTATTATTTGACTGAAAGGTAGTCTCTGGGAGTGTCCATAGTTTCAAGTTAGAAGGTTGTCTTAGTGCAATAGTCTCAGGGGTTACTCCAGTTTCTTTCAGACTAGTAAATCTTTTTTTTTTTTTTTTAGTTTGAATTTTGTTCTGTGTTTTTTACCCATTCTACCCTGGACCTTCCATTGTGATCCTGGTCAGAATGGTTAGTAGGGGTAGCTGGGCACCATCTAGTTCTTCTGATCTCAGGTTAGAGGAGATTGTGATTCATGAGGGCCATTAGTCCTTTGGGTTAATTGCTTCACTGGGTCTTCAGTTTCATTCTCCTTTGCTCTAGATGGGAAGAGACAAATTGTTGCTTCTTAGATGGCCACTCACAAGCTTTTAAGTCCCCAGTTCCCCAGACACTACTCACCAAGCTTGGATGTAGAACATTATCTTAATGAACTGTGTTTTGGCAATTGACCTAGACACTCCCCAAGACTATGGTCCTTAGCCCTCATGTCCAGTAGTTCAGTCCTGATGTCTAACTAGTTTCTGTAACTGTGCCCCCTATACACTATTTACAAATATTTACATAAGTGTATATAGAAATATCCACAACCGTACCTATATATGTACACCCATACTACCCCCTCACTTATTCAGCATACATATTAGCCTATGTATCTACTTCCAAATTATTATTATTACTGTTGTTGTAGGATTGTATATGTTACAGCATTTACTGTAGTTGTCCTTTATTCGTATATACCTCTCAGTGTCTTCCTTTGCCTTGGTCATGTTGTGCTGACTTCCCCCATACTGTGTATTGCTTTCCCCTTGACCAGAATTAACACCTGTCTACTATCTAGTTAGTGATTCTCCCTCTCTCCCCCTCCCATCCCTGGTAACAATCAAAGAATGTTTCTTTATGTGTGTAAACCTGTTCTTGACTTTTTATAATAGTGGTCTCATACAATATTTATCCTTTAGTGATTAACCTATTTCACTCAGCATAATGCCGTCCAGATTCATCAATGTTGTGAAACGTTTTGTGAATTCATCATTATTCTTCATCATTGCATAGTATTTCATTGTGAGTATATACCACATTTTGTTTATCCATTCATCTGTTGATGGGCATTTAGGTTGTTTCCATCTTTTTGCTATTGTGGATAGTGCTGCAATGAACACGGGTGTGCATATGTCTATTCGTGTTATGGATCTTATTTCTCTTGGATATATACCTAGGTGTGGCATTAGGATCATATAATAATTCTATTTCTAGACTTTTAAGGAAATGCCATAGTCGTTGTACCATTTTACATTCCCACCAGCAGTGTATAAGAGTTCCAATCTCCTCTACAACCTCATCATCATTTGTTGTTTACTGATTTTGATCAACACCATGATTGCTGGGGTGAGGTGGTATCTCACTATGGTTTTGATTTGCATCTCTCTAATGACTGTTTGAATCCACCAGCCGTTCCTTGGAAAACCTATGGAGCAGTTCTACTCTGTCCTGTAGGGTCACTATGAGTTGGAATTGACTCAACAGTAAAGGGTTAATGGCTAATGATCGACGGCATCTCTTCATGTGCTTGTTAGCCACCTGAATGTCTTCTTTGGTGAAGTGTCTGTTCATGTCCTTTACCCATTTTTTAATTGGATAGTCTTTTCGTTGTTGAGGTGTTGAAGATTTCTATCAAGTTTTAGAGATTAGCCCCTTGTCAGATATGTCATAGGCAAAAATTTTTTCCCAGTCTGTAGGTTCTCTTTTCACTTCTTTGGTGAAGTCTTTTGATGAGCATACGTGTTTAATTTTTAGGAGATCCTAATTACCTAGTTTATCTTCTAGTGTTTGTGCATTTTTAGTTATGTTTGGTGTACTATTTATGCTGTATGTTAGGGTCCCTAGTGTTGTCCCTAATTTTTCTCCATGATCATTATCGTTTTAGGTTTTACATCTAGGTCTTTGATCCATTTTGAGTTGGTTTTTGTGTATGGTGTGAGGTATGGATCTTGTTTCATTTTCCTACAGGTGAATATTCAGTTATACCAGGACCATTTGTTAAAAAAGACTTTCCTTTCCCCATTTAATGGATTTCAAACCTTTGTTGAAGATCATTTATCCACAGGTGGATGGATTTACCTCTGGGTTCTCAATTCTGTTCCATTGGTCTATATGACTGTTGTCGTACTAGTACCATGGCAGTTTAGTAGGTTCTGGGATTGGGGAGTGTGAGGCCTCCTACTTTGTTCTTTTTCTTCAATAATGCTTTGCTTATCTGGGGCCTCTTTCCTTTCCATATAAAGTTGGCAATTAGTTTTTCCATCTCATTAAAGTATGCTGCTGGAATTTGGATCAGGATTGCACTGTAGTTGTAGATTGCTTTGGATATTATTGACATTTTCACAATGTTAAGTCTTCCTATCCATGAGCATGGTGTGTTTTTCCATTTATGTAGGTATCTTTTGGTTTCTTGCAGTAATGTTTTATAATTTTCTCTGCATAAATCTTTTACGTCTCTAGTTAGATTTATTCCTAAGTATTTTATCCTTATGTGGGTTATTGTAAATGATATTGTTTTCCTGATTTCCTTTTTGAAGTTCTCTTTGTTAGTGCACAGAATCCAACTGATTTTTGCATGTTGATCTTTCATCCTGCCACTTTGCTGAATTCTTCTATTAGTTCCAGTAGCTTTCTTGCAGAGTCTCTGGGATTTTCTACATATATGATCATGTCATCTGCAATACAGATAATTTTACTTCTTCCTTACCAATTTCTATGCCTTTTATTTCCCTTTCTTGCCTTATTGCTCTAGCTAAGACTTCCGGTACAATACAGTACAATACAATATTGAATAGAAGTAGTGATAAAGGGCATCCTTGCCTGGCTGCCATTCTCAAGAGGAATGCTTTCAGTATCTCTCTGTTGAGAATAAGGTTGGTTGTAGGTTTTGAATATATGCCTCTAATTATGTTGAATTTCTCTTCTATTCCTATTTTGCTCAGAGTTTTTTTTATCAGGAATAGGTGTTGGACTTTATCAAATGCTTTTTCTGCATCAATCAAGATGATCATATGATTCTTGCCCTTTGTTTTATTTATGTGGTGTATTACATTGATTGATTTCTAATGCTGAACCACCCTTACATACCTGGTATGAAACCCTACTTGGTCATGATGAATTATTGATTTTACCTGCTGTTGAATTCTATTGGCGCATATTTTGTTGAGAATTTCTGCGTCTATATTCATATGAGATACGGTCTGTAATTTTATTTTTCCATGGTGTCTTTGCCTGGCTTTTTGGTATCAGGGTTATGCAGGCTTCACAGAAAAATTTGGGAGTACTTCTATTGGTGTCAACTGTTCTCTGAATACTCGGTAGAATTCACCAGTGAAGCTGTCTGAGCCAGGGATTTTTTTGATGTTGTTGCTGGGAGCTCTTTTATAACCTGTTCAGTTTCTTCTTTTGTTATGGGTCTGTTCAGTTTTTCTATCTCAGTTTGTGTTAGTTTGGGTAGGTAGTGTGTTTCTAGAAATTTGTCCATTTCTTCTAGGTTTTCAAATTTGTTGCAGTAAAATTTTTCATAATATTCTGTTACGATCATTTTTATTTCAATCGGTTCTGTTGTGATGTCACCCATCTCGTTTCTTATTTGGGTTATTTGCATCTTCTTCATTCTTTTGTCTGTTTGGTGAGTGGTTTGTCGATTTTATTGATCTTTTCAACAAACTAACTTCTAGTCTTGTGGATTCTTTCTATTGCTTTTCTGTTTTCTAATTCATTTATTTCTGCTCTTATCTCTATTATTTCCTTTCTTCTGCTGGCTGTGGGCTGCTTTTGCTGCTCTTTTTGTTTTTGTTCAAGTTGTAGGGTTAAGGTGTTGATTTTGGTCCTTTCTTCTTGTTTGATATTTGCATTTATTGCTATAAATTGACCTCTGAGTAGTGCTTTTACTGTGTCCCACAGGTTTTGACAAGTTGTGCTTTCATTATCATTTGATTCTAGGAAATTTTTTATTTCATTTTTAATTTTATCTATTACTCAGTGTTTTTTGAGCAAGATATTATTTATTTTCCATGTATTTGGGGTTCCCCTCCACCTTGCTTTTCTTATTATTGATTTCTAATTTTATAGCATAGTGACCAGAGAAGATGCTTGGTACTATTTCAATATTTTTTAATTTATTGAGGCTTGCTTTGTGGCCTAAAATATGATCTATTCTGGAGAATGATCCATGTGCATGGGAGAAGAGTGTGTACTGTGCTCCTGTTGGGTGGAGTGTTCTGTATGTGTCTATAAGGTCAAGTTGGTTGATTATGATGTTTAGATACTCTGTATCTTTGTTGAATTTCTGCCGTTTGATTTCTTGATTGTTGCTTCCGTGGGCATTGATTGTTGATCCAAGTAGAATGAAATTCTTGATAACTTCAATTTCTTTGCCATTCATCATGATGTTGTTTATTGGTCCATTTGTGAAGATTTTCATTTTGTTTATGTTCAGGTATAAGCTATATTGAAGGCTATAATCTTTGACCTTCATCAGTAATACTTCAAGTTGTCTTCACTTTCAGCAAGCAAGATTGTGTCAGCTGCATGTTGCGAGTTGTTAATGAGTCTTCTTCCAATCCTGATGCCACGTTTTTTTTCATAAGTCCAGCTTCTTGGATTATTTGTTCAGCATACAGATGGAATAAGTAAGATGAAAGAATACGACCCTGCTGAACACCTTTTCCAGTTTTAAACCAATCTTCTTGTTCTTTTTGAGCAACTGCCTCTGGATCCATGTACAGGTTCTGTATGAGCACAATTAAGTTTTCTGGAATTCTCATTCTTTGTAATGTTATCCATAATTTATTATGATCCACACAGTCGAATACCTTAGATGTTGCCATTGAGATAATCCTCATCTCACTTCTGCATCACTTCTTCATGTTGACACTCCATTCATTTTACTTCTCCTCACCTGAGATACTCCAGGGCCTGTCAGATCCCCCTTTCCAAGCAAGCTAGAAGCCTGGGTGTCTGACACAGGTGGGGTTTCCTGCTGTGTCTGACAGCAGGCATGGCTATGGGGATGAAGATGGCTGTGGCAGTCATGTAGATTCACCTTTCAGACCTCCTTTCAAGAAAGAACCTGTCGTTTAGCTGCAAGGAGCGCAACTTTAACATCTTTAGGGTTCATGTCAGCTTTTAAGCTGAGGGCACACAATTCCCAGGGAGCCTCTAGCTAATAGTTAAGCCTGGCAAAGGGCCGAGCCATTTCTGACTAAAGTGAGATTCTTCTGTAAGTCTGTCTTTGCTCTGCAGCTTCCCATTGAGTTGGTGACTTTGTCAGATCTTCATCATGATCTGGGGCCATCCCTGCCCAATCCTGATTCCTTCCCCCTTTCCTTTTACAGGTGTCAGGTCTACATCATAGTCTGAAGACTTTCCCTGCTCAATCATTTCGCTTAATAAAGCTCATACACTCCTCACTCCATCTCAGCATCTTCTTCCAGAAGAACTCAATTAACTCAATAGTTGACCCTGTACCTAAGGAGCCCAGGATAAAAGGAAACAAAAGTGCATGCCCCAAAAGAAGATTCTGAATCATCAATGGGCTTAAAGAGATTGAGAAAGCAAGAAAGAGACCTAAAGAATAGGATGTACTACAGACAGCAGAGTGCAGCAGGGAGGGTTTGAGAAGCAGATCCCTTGAGGAAAGTGTTCTAGAGGGAGGGAGTATTTTCTTAAGGACTCTCCATCATACTCTTAGGTGAAGCATGAATAACTAACGCACTTCAGACAGAAGCCACCTAATAATTTTTTGTTGTAATCAGGCAAGAAAAGGGAGAAAAACTGCCTATGCTTTAACCCTTGTCATTGACTGTTTCATAGCACAATACAGCAACATTGGCAATGAGCTTTACAGATGTGGAAATGCCAGAATCAGGAGGTAAGTAATAATAACAGCTAATAGTTTATCGCATGCTTAGTATGTGTCAGGCACTGTTCATTATTGTAAGGTCATTTATTATCCAATAGTTTTGGAGAGTCAGAAATCTGGCTTGTTTTGGTTCATAGTCTTTCCCAAGCTAATAGGGTTGCAGTCCTTTCAAGACTTACCTGGGGCTAGAGGATCCCATGTCCAAGAACCAACATGTGGTCACATTTCTGACCACACAGACCTCTCTATAGGGCTTCCCCCAACGTGAGTGATCCAATGTAGAGATGCCATAATTTTTTATAATCCAGTCTCAGAAGTGATGCCTTCACTTCTGCAATATTCTAATGGTCATGCAGGCCAATCTTAGTACAATGTGGAAGGGGACTACACAAGATGTGGCTACAAGCAGGTGGGGATCTTTGGGACCACCTTGAAGGCTTGCTACCACAACCTCTATAGAAACAATATGGAGTAGATATTTTACCAATCAGGAAACTGAAGCATAGAGAAGTAAGCTACAGTACAATAAGTGGTAGAGTCAAAATTTGAACCAAGAATCTGTGTTTCTAACCACTATACCTACTCTCCTCCCATACAGGAATAGAAGGCAGTGAAGAAAGAAGACAGGTGTGTCTAAACTTGATCATTATGGGTATTTAAGTAAAGGATGTCATAGGTAATGATAATTTATATAGAAGTATAGAGCTTAACAGAGCAATGTCTCATTATCAAGGCTAATCTTTATTCCAAAGCTATAAGGAAGAAATAATTTTTCCACTTTCCAGAAGAGAAAAGAAAATTCAGAAAAACTAAGTGCTTTGTTCACAGAGTTAATACGTTAAAAAAAAAACAACCTGTTGCCATTGAGTCGATTCTGACTCATAGCAATCCTATAGGACAGAGTAGAACTTCCCCATAGGGTTTCCAAGGAGTGGCTGGTAAATTTAAACTGCTGACCTTTTGAGTAGCAGGCAAGCTCTTAACCACTGTGCCACCAGGGCTTCAGTTAATACATTACAAAAAACAAAAAAAACCCACCAAACCCACTGCAGTCAAGTCAATTCTTACTCATAGCTACCCCATAGGGTTTCCAAGGCTGTAAATCTCTACAGAAGCAGACTGCCACATCTTTCTCCTGTGGAGCCACTGGTGGTTTTGAACTGCCCACCTTTCAGTTAGCAGTTGATCACTTTAACCATCGTGCCACCAGGGCTCCATATATACATAATACATTAAAAAAAAAAAGTTGCTGTCAAGTCAATTCCAACTCATAGTGACCCTATAGGACACAGTAGAGCTGCCTCATAGGGTTTCCAAGGAGCAGCTGGTAGATTTGAACCGCTAACCTTTTGGTTAGCAGCCAAGCTTCTAACCACTGTGCCATCAGGGCTCCACATAATACATAGTAGGGTTAAACTCAGATCTTCCTTTCTAAGTATAAGGCTCTTGTCTCTATACTTCATCTGCTCTTTTCACTGAACCAAAGAACAAATTGTTGTTTCAGACTCTCTGGCAATAGAAAATAAGGTAACTAAAGTGGAGGAGAGTGCACAGAAGCCTGTTAAAATTGGTTAGGAGTAAAATGGAGAAGGCCTACACTAAATGAAGAAAATTTAGTTTTTGTTTTGTTGTGTTTTTAACTGCTTTTTAAGGTATGATATTATTATGGATTAAATTATGTCTTTCAAAAGTTATGTTGAAGTCCTAACCCCTGGTACTTGTGAATGTGACCTTGTTTGGAAACAGGGTCTTTGAAGATGTTATCAGTTAACATGTGGTCATACTGTAGTAAGGTAGGTAGGTCTTAATCCAATATGAACGGTGTCATTATGAAAAGAGGAAAAGAGACACAGTCAGAGGAAGGATGGCCATGTAAAAGTGTATCTACAAGCCAGGGATCACCTGGGTGTACCAGAACCTGGAAGAGACAAGAGAGCATTTTTCCCTAAAGACTCAAAGGGAGCAAAGCCCAGCAGACACGCTGATTTGGACTTCTAGTGAGATAATAAATTTCTGTTCTTACCAAATAGAAAATAGGTAAGTGGTAACTTTAACTTTGGTGAAGTAAGACAGTACACAATACTGGGGAAGCCAGCACAATTTGTACAAGGCAAGGTCATGGAAGCTCCACAGACAATTCCAAACTCCCTAAGGGACTGAATTACTGGGCATAGGGCTTTGGGGACCATGGTCTCAGGGAACATCTAGCTCAACTGGCATAACACAGTTTATAAAGACAATGTTCTACATTCTACCTTGATGAGTAGCATCTGGGGTCTTAAAAGCCTGTAAGCAGCCATCTAAGATACTCCATTGGTCTCACCCCTTCGGGAGCAAGTGAGAATGAAGAAAACAAGTTACAAGGGAAAGATTACTCCAAAGGACTAATGGACCACAACTACCACGGCCTCCACCAGACAGTCCAGCACAACTAGATGGTGCCCAGCTAGCACCATTGACTGCTCTGACTGGGATCACAACAGAGAGTCCCGGACCGAGCTGAAGAAAAAATAGAACTAAATTCTAACTCACAAGAAAAAAAGACAGACTTACTGGCCTGACAGACTGGAGAAACCCCGAGAGTATGGCCCCCAGACACCTTTTTAGCTCAGTAATGAAGTCACTTCCGAGGTTCATCCTTCAGCCAAAGATTAGACAGCCCCATAAAAAAAAAGTGAGATTAATGGGGCACAAAGCCCAGGGACAAGGACTAGAAGGCAGGAGGGGACAGGAAAGCTGGTAATACGTAACCCAAGGTTAAGAAGGGAGAGTGTTGACATGTCGTGGGGTTGTTAACCAATGTCATAAAACAATATGTGTATTAACTTAATGAGAAACTATTTGTTCTGTAAACCATCTAAAGTACAATAAATAAATAAATAAATTTCTGTTCTTATAAACCACCCAGTTTGTGGTATTTTGTTACAGCAGCCCTAGGAAATTAATACAAATATACACACAAAAGTGAGCACATTAGAAGTATATTTTCATAAATTGAACAAGCCTAAGTAACCAGTAGAAAAATGAAGAAATAGACTTTACCATTCACCCCAGAAATGCCGTAATTACCCCCCTTTTGTTACTATTGTTGTTATGTGCCATCAAGTCAGTTCCAACTCATAGCGACCCTATGGGACAGAGTAGAACAGCCCCCATAGGGTTTCCAAGGAGGGGCTGGTGGATTTGAACTGCCAACCTTTTGAGTAGCAGCCAAGTTCTTAACCATTGTACCACCAGGGCTCTGATGTTACTACTCCCCACAAATTCACTGCTATCCTGATTTATAAAAGCAGAGATTAGTTTTGTCTTTACCTTTAACTTTACCTTTACTTTACCTCTACTTTTTACTAGTGATTGATCTCTCCTGATGACATGTCCAAAGTAAGCAAGATGAAGTCTTGCCATCCTCGCTTCTAAGGAGCATTCTGGCTCAATTCCTCCAAGACTGATTTGTTGGTTCTTCTGGCAGTGAATGGTATGCTCAATATTCTTTACCAACACCATAATTCAGATGCATCGATTCTTCTTCACCCTTCCTTTTTGATTGCCCAGCTTTCACATGCATATAAGGCAATTGAAAAGACCATGACTTGGGTCTGGTGCAGCTTAGTCATCAAAATGACATCTTTGCTTTTTAACACTTTAAAGAAATCTTTTGCAGATTTCCCCAATGCAATATGTTGTTTGGTTTCTTGACTGCTGCTCCTATGGGCATTGATTGTTGATCTGAGTAGAATAAAATCCTTGACAACATCAATTTATTTGCCATCTATCTTCCTATTTAGCAATAGGAGCATCTTAAAATAGCATTCAAACATTTGTTAAGAAAAGGGTGGGGTGGAGTTATGTAAAGTAGGTATGGAGGAGAAATACACCTTTTTTTTTTGCTGCTCTCTGCCTCCCTCCAGCACTCTGGCTGGTTATGTTTATTACATGTTCTGACAGTTGAGACCCATGGTGAAAAATGATAACAGATTTGTATTCTCAAGATCATCTCCAGATGCTAGCCAGAAGCACTTCTCTATTCATGAAATATTTGTCTTTAGTATTTCTTGAAGATGGATGATTGAAGAAAAAAAAGTTCTAGGAATATTTTAGTATAAATCATGGAAAATTCCTTTCTCTGGCAATCTGGAATGCATTTCTCTATTTCTTTAAGAAGAATAATGTGTGTATTAATAACTTGGTTGGAATGGGGTCTGGGCCAAGATGAGATGATCACGTAAATCGTTATTGATGGTTTCTTGTAGCCAAGCAATCTGTTCCCTGAAACCTGGAGTTTGTCATCTCTAGGTGAATGACTGATGAAAGGCCAGATCTGAGTCTTTTGCATGAATCTACTTCTCTCCATCCCAACAGCCATTTCCCTTACCCAGTATATTTTTTTTTTTTTTTTTTTTTTATAATTTTTGTCTACATCCCTCTCCCGCTACGTCCAGTACCCTCTGTTGTGATCCTGGTCAGAGCAGTCAGTGGTGGTAGCCGGGCACCATATAGCTCTACTG
>NW_004443939.1:954453-958327 GCF_000243295.1 Trichechus manatus latirostris
TTTTTTTTTTTTTTTTTTTGGTCTGAATTGCAAAACTTTCATACCAGGTTTATTAACTTCCTCTCTTGCTTCCTCACAAACATTCAAATTGACACCAGAATTGTCCTGCTAATCTGTTTATGTCATTGCCTTGATCAAATATTTCTAAGAACTCTTACTGCCATATAGCAATGCTCTCCAATCTTTATTGAATGTGCGCCACAACACATGAAAATTTTGCTTATTTATGAATGTATACTTTTACATTGTAAGTTGTCAAAAATGAATAGAATGCTTCAAGATCAGTATCTTCTGTGTTAGTGAGCTGAAACGGACTGGTATTAGCCATTTTGAATCAGACAAATGGTCTACTATGCTAAGAATGACAAATTAAAGAGGAACGATGTCCCATTCATTGTCAAAAAAGAACATTTCAAGATCTATCCTGAAGGGAGGTAGGGCCAAGATGACAGAGTAGTCAGATGCTTCTGGTGGTCTCTCTTACAACAAAGACCCGAAAAAACAAGTGAATTGATTATATATAACAATAGGGGCCCTGAATATCAAAGGCAAATTTGAGGAATCAGACTGAGTGGCAGGGGAAGGGAGACACAGTTCAGAAGCAGCAAGGAGTTGCCAGACCTGACCTGGCAGGAACCCGCACCCTTCAGGCCAGATTCGCTGGCGTGCATGGTGAGGCAAGCAGTGGCGCTCAGGAGGCATTTTCCATATCGGGAGAGACTGAACGGGAGAGAGCCTACTCAGGCCTCCAGAACCAGTGAAAAGCGGCGCTCAATCGGCAGAAGGTAAGTACATATGTCTAACTACCTTGCGGATCAAAAACATCCCATTTGGGAAAAGCCTCTCTTCCATTTACCTGCTCCCTCCCCGCTCTGTGCCAGGTCCTGGGATGGCTTTAGTGATTGCTGAGTCCCCTGGGCCAGAAGTAGGACCTGTCACTCGCCCTGAGCCATTCTCTGGATTTTGTAGAAGGAACAAATTAACAAACAGGAAAAAATAATCTGCCTGCTCCCCTAAGCCAGGAACTTGGGGCAGGCACAGCTCCCTAGGCACGGACATAAGGGGTCCACGGACTTTAAATGCCTTTCACCTCTCCATAGACCTGTGTGGGCTCATTTCAACAGCATAGGCCCTCATTAGCATAGTACAACGCGGTATATAACTGAAGCCAAACTTTAACTGTATCAGCTATATGCTGGAGTGACAGGTTTGTGACATATGACACCACTCTGCCCATCAAGCAGGCTCTTCACCTACCCACATCAGGAGACTGGGGACTGGTGGCTCCACCCATGCCACCTAACCACCTGTGACAGGGGTCCAAGAATAATTGGTGCCTCCCAGTCCTTACAGCCAACAGCACTGGGTGCTCATAGTCTGGCTGCAAAACCTACCTACCTACACACTCTAGGAAACAGGGACACACTTTCCTCCCAGACACTCAGGGGCAACCATCAGCCCCTTGCCTTGCTCAGAGCATAACCTCCTACTGCAGCCAGATACCTGTGCCTACTCCAGTCACTCTGCCCCTCTAGGACTGTAGGTGAGAGCCTGCACCACACACTTGGTGACCGACTACTTGGATACCTGAGCTGAATCCATACGAGAAAAATAAATGGACTTTTTTATTATTATCTTATTGTAATTTAGATGAAGGTTTACAGAACAAATAGTTTCTCATTAAACAGTTAATACATATATTGTTTTATGACATTGGTTAACAACCCCATGACATGTCAACACTCTCCCTTCTTGACTTTGGGTTACCTGTTACCAGCTTTCCTGTCCCCTCCTGCCTTCTAGTCCTTGTCCCTGGACTGCCATGCCCCATTAGTCTCATTTTGTTTAATGGGGCTGTCTAATATTTGGCTGAACAGTGAACCTCAGGAGTGACTTCATTACTGAGCTAAAAGAGTGTCTGGAGGCCATACTCTCAGGGTTTCTCCAGTCTCTATCAGGCCAGTAAATCTGTTTTTCCTTTTTTTTTTTTTTTTTGGTGAGTTAGAATTTTGTTCTACATATTTCTCCAGTTCTGTCCAGGACCCTCTGTTGTGATTCCAGTCAGAGAAGTCAGTGCTGGTAGCCAGGCACCATATAGTTGTACTGGACTCAGTCTAGTGGACACCATGGTAGTTGTGGTCCAGTAGTCCTTTGGACTAATCATTCCATTGTATCTTGTTTTCTTCATGCTCCCTTGCTCCTGAAGGGGTGAGACCAGTGGAGTATCTTAGATGGCTTCTTACAGGCTTCTAAGACCCAAGACACTACCCAACAAGGTAGAATGTAGAACATTGTCTTTATAAACTATGTTATGCCAATTGAGCTAGATGTTCCCCGAGACCATAGTCCCACAGCCCTATGCCCAGCAATTCAGTCCCTCAGGGAGTTTGGATGTGTCTATGGAGCTTCCATGACATTTCCTCGTACAAATTGTGCTGGTTTCCCCAGTATTGTGTACTGTCTTACCCTTCAACAAAGTTACCACTTATCTATTGTCTATTTAGTATTCAACACCCCATCCCTTGTAACCAACAAGGATTGTTTCTTTTTGTGTGTAAACTTTTTTATTAGTTTTTACAATAGAGGTCTCATAACAATATTTGTCCTTTTGTGATAGACTTATTTCACTGAGCATAATGTCCTCCAGTTCCATCCATGTTATGAGATGCTTCACAGATTCATCATTGTTCTTCATCATTGTATAATACTCCATTGTGTTTATGTACCATAGTTTGTTTACCGATTCATCTGTTGATGGGCATCTAGGTTGTTTCCATCTTTTTGTTATTGTGAACAATGCTGCAATGAACGTGGGTGTACATATGTCTATTCATGTAAAGGCTGTTATTTCTCTAGGATATATTCCTAAGAGTGGGATTCCTGGATCGTATGGTACGTCTATTTCTAGCTTTCCAAGGAAGCGCCATATCATTTTCCAAAATGGTTGTATCATTTTGCGTTCCCACCAACAGTGCATAAGAGTTCCAAACTCCCCACAGCCTCTCCAACATTTGTAATTTCCAGTTTTTTTTGATTCATTCCAGTAATGCCGGGGTGAGATGGTATCTCATTGTGGTTTTAATTTGCATTTCTCTAATGGCTAGTGATCGCCAGCATTTCATCATGTATCTGTTGGCCACTTGAATGTCTCCTTTGATGACGTGTCTGTTCATTTCCTTCGCTCATTTTTTAGTTGGATTATTTGCCTTTCGTTGTAGAGGTGTTGGATTTTCTTGTAGATTTTAGAGATGAGAACTTTGTCTGACCTGTAATGTCCAAAAATTTTTTCCCAGTCTGTAGGTTCTCTTTTGCTCTTTTGGTGAAGTCTTTTGATGAGCATAAGTGTCTAATTTTTAGAAGATCCCAGTTATCTAGCTTATCTTCTGGAGTTTGTGTATTGTTGGTTATGGTTTTTATCCTGTTAATGTCGAGTATTAGGGCCTCTAGCATTTATCCTATTTTTTCTTCTATGAACTTTATAGTTTTTGGCTTTATACTTAGGTCTTTGATCCATTTTGAATTAGTTTTTGTGCATGGGGTGAGATATGGGTCCTGTTGCATTTTCTTGCAGATGGACATCCAGTTTCACCAGCACCATTTGTTAAAAAGACTGCCTTTTCCGTGTTTGATGGACTTTGGGCACTTGTCGAAGATCAGGTGACTGTAGGTGGATGAATTTATGTCTGGGTTCCCAATTCTGTTCCATTGGTCATTGTATCTATTGTTGTACCAGTACCAGGCTGTTTTGATTACCATAGCTCTATAGTAGGTTCTGAGGTCAGGTAGTGTGAGTCCTCCTACTTTATTCTTCTTCTTCAAAAGTGCTTTACTTATCCAGGGCTTCTTCCCTTTCCATATAAAGTTAATGATTAGT
>NW_004443939.1:958530-960327 GCF_000243295.1 Trichechus manatus latirostris
ATTCCTAAGTATTTTATTTTTTTAGGGGCTATTATAAATGGTATTGTTTTCCTGATTTCCTTTTCATCGTTCTCCTTATTGGTGTATAGGAATCCAGCTGATTTTTGTACATTTATCTTGTAACCTGCTACTCTGCCGAATCTTTCTGTTAGTTCCAGTAGTTTTCTCATGGAGTCTTTAGGGTTTTCTATGTATAGTATCCTATTACCTGCAAACAGGGACAGTATAACTTCTTCATTATCAATTTGGATGCTCTTTATTTCTTTTTCTTGCCTTATTGCTCTAGCTAAGACTTCCAGCACCATGTTAAACAGGAGTGGAAATAAAGGGCATCCTTGTCTTGTTACTGTTCTCAACGAGAATGTTTTCAGCCTCTATCCATTAAGAATAATGTTGGCCATTGGTTTTGCATAGATACCCGTAATTATGTTGAGAAATTTCCCTTCTATACCTATTTTATTGAGAGTTTTTATCAGGAATGGGTGTTGGACTTTGTCAAATGCTTTTTCTGCATTGGTTGAGATGATCGTGTGATTATTTTCTTTCCCATTATTTATGTGGTGGATTACGTTGATGGATTTTCTAATGTTGAACCATCCTTGTATACCTGGTATGAATCCTACTTGGTCGTGGTGTATTTTTTTTTTATATGATTCTGAATTGTATTGGTGATAATTTTTGCATCTATGTTCGTGAGAGATATTCTTCTGTAATTTTCTATTTTTGTGCCATCTTTGCCTGGTTTTGGTATGAGGGTTATGCTGGCTTCATAGAATGAATTTGGAAGTGTCACTTCCTTTTCTATGTTCTGAAATAGTTTGAGAAGTACTGGTATAAGATATTCTCTGAATGTTTGGTAGAATTCTCCAGTGAAGCAATCTGGGCCAGGGCGTTTTTTTTTTGTTGGGAGTTTTTTTTTATTACCTTTTCAATGTCTTCTTTAGTTATGAGTCTGTTCAGATATTCAACATCACTTTGTGTTATTTGGGGTAGGTACTGTGTTTCTAGAAATTTATCCATTTCCTCTAGGTTTCCAAATTTGTTGGAGTATAGTTTTTCATAATACTCTATTATGATCCTTTTTATTTCAGTTGGGTCTGTTGTAACATCCCCCATTTCATTTTTCTTTTGGGTTATTGGCATCTTCTCTAGTTTTTCTTATCTCAGCCTGGCCAGTGGTTTGTCGATTTTGTTGATCCTTTCAAAGAACCAACTTTTGGTTTTGTTGATTCTTTCTATTGTTTTTCTATTCTCTATTTCATTTATTTCTGCTCTAATCTTTACTATTTCCTTTCTTCTAGTAACTGTGGGCTTTTTTTGCTGTTCCCTTTCTATTTGTTTGAGTTTCATAGTTAATGTTTTGATTTTGTCCCTTTCTTCTCTTCTGATGTGTGCATCTATCTCTATAAATTGTCCTCTAAGGACTGCCTTTGCTGTGTCCCAAAGCTTTTGGTATGATGTATTTTCATTCGCATTTGATATAGAAATTTTTTTATTCCATCTCTGATTTCTTCTGTTACCCAGGGGTTTGTAAGCAAGGTGTTATTCAGTTTCCATGTAATTGGTTTTTTTCCTTGTTCTTCCTGTTGTTAATTTCTACCTTGATGGCATTGTGGTCAGAGAAGATACTTTGTATTATCTCAACATTTTTGCTCTTGTTGAGGTTGCTTTGTGGCCTAAGATGTGGTCTATTCTGGAGAACGTTCCATGTGCATTGGAAAAGAATGTGTACTTCGAAGCTATTGGGTGGAGTGTTCTATAAATGTGTATGAGGGCAAGTTGGCTGACTGTGCCCTT
>NW_004443939.1:961512-963351 GCF_000243295.1 Trichechus manatus latirostris
TTAGTCTTATTGTTTCTCCTCTGTATGTGACTTTTTGTTTTTCTCGAGCTGCTTTCAGGATTCTTTGTTTGTCTTTGGTTTAAGCGAGTGTGACTATGATATGCCTTGGTGATTTTCTTTTGGAGTCTATCCTATATGGGGTTCATTGAGCTTCTTGGATGGTCAGCTTTTCATCTTTCATGATATTGGCTAAGTTTTCTGTCAGAGTTCTTCAATGATCCTCTCTGTGTTTTCTGTTTTCTCTCATTGTTCCGGAACTCCGAACACGTGCAAATATTTGCTTTTAATTGTATCCCACATAATTCTAAGGGTTTCTTTAATTTTCCTTCCTTCTTTTTTCTGATTTTCCCCCAGAGTTGTATCCAAGTGTTTTTCTTCAATATCGCTGATCATGTCTTCCATTGTTTCAAACCTGCTCCTCAGCCCTTCTATGACACTGTCCATTTTGGAAATCTTGTTGTTTATCTTTTGTACTTCTAATTGTTAGGTTTTTTTGTATGATTTCTAGTTGAGAATTTATTTTGGCATTTTGTTCCTGTATTATTTTCCTGAATTCTTCTAATTTTTTGTCTGTATTTTCCATGAATTTCTCTGTTTTCTCCTCATTTTTGTCTGCTTTTTGCTTCAACTCTTGTGTAGCTCTGAATAGTAGAGATTTGAATTCCTATCAGGTAGTTCTAGTGCCTTTTCTTCTACTGGAAAGTCATCCAATGTTTAATTTTAGGCACCTACTGTAACCATCCTGTCCTGTTTTTGTATATGGTTTGATATCGTCTGCTGTCTTCAGGACATATAGTAGTTATTTTCCTCGTTTATTGATTGTTGATTTGTCTGTTTTGTCCTGCTTTTTTGTTTTATTTGGTTACATCTGAGAACGCAGGCTGTGCATTCTTTGTTGTTTGCACATCTGTGGGCACGATAATTTTCACCTTCTTCTCCAATGGTCAGGGTCAGTCACTCAGGTATCATACAGCAGGCCACATCCAGCTGAAGGTGAGTTACTGGGATAGGCTGTTCATGGCATGTACTAGGGCTGACAGGGCGGGCTGGGAATCAGTACATGGCAGGTTCTGGTACGCCGTGGCTGTGCAGCTTCAGGGTGTGACGTTCAGCACATGGTGCAGGGAGGCAGGAAGGAGGTGGGAGAATTTGATGTGTGGACCTAAGATGGGTATGGGAAAGAGGAGAGAGGAACAGTAACCAAAAACATACAAACAAACAAAAAAGAGTGCTAAGGGAGACTGCCGTTGGAGTGGAGAGATGAGACACTGATAAACGGAGAAAAACAAAAAGAAAAAGGGTGAAAGAAAAAAATATATAAATAAAAATTAGAAAAAAGAAAAGCCCCCATAAATCCCACCAGTGCAGCTACGAGGACTAGGGAGTTTGCTCCCAGGCTGTGAAGTACAGCCTGGCTAGAAGGGGTAGAGGTGTCACACAGCACCAGGTATTCACAAGAAAGGAAGAGAAGTTAAGTATAGAGAGACAAGAAACTGAGAAATGAAGAAAGACAGAGAGGGAAAAAGACAGAAAACAAAACAAAACAAACAAAGAAACAAAAAAAAACAGGAGTTCCGGCAAAATGGTGCTCTAGGCAGAAGCACCACGCCGTCCCTCCACAACAAAGATCCGAAAAACTAAGCCGAACAGAGAATACAGCAATCCTGAAACCCTAAAAACATCAAATGAAGAGATAAAGAACTCAGCCAAGCACCAAATGGAGTAAGAAAACTGACAGAGAATGGAGAGCGAGGAGAGATTCATGCAGAGGTCCCCTACCAGCTAACGCAGCGCTGATCCACCGTCTTGGATTCTTATCGGAGACCAGCAAACGGGGGT
>NW_004443939.1:970611-1003295 GCF_000243295.1 Trichechus manatus latirostris
TCCAATGTCATAAAACAACAAGTGTACTACTGTTTCATGAGAAACTATTTGTTCTGTAAGCCTTCACCTGAAGTACAATAAAATATAGGAAAAAAAGAAAACAAAACAAAACAAAACAAAAACAAGAAAGAAGTATTGCCCCCAGGGACCCCACTGTGCTTTTGCACAGATAAGGGAGTAGCTCCCAAGTCATGCAGTACTGCCCAACTAGAAGGGGCTCCCAAGCTGAGAAAAGAAAAAGAAAACAAACAAACAAATCAAAACAAACAAACAAACAAAAACCCCTGGGATCCCACTAGCATGGCGGCATGGGCCAGGAAACAATTTCACAGTCAAGCGGTATTTCACAGCCTTTCAGAAGAAGAAAAGATGGCACGTGGAGCCAGGTATTTTAGAGAAAGGAGGGGGAAGTGGTGACAGGTATGGAAGAAATCAAAAGAAACAGAAAAAAGCAACAGCAGCAGCCAACAAATGGCACTCAGGAAGCCGGCCAGTGCAGGCAGGTGGAAACCAAGTGGCACCGGGGTGAACTCGGTGCTTCCTGGTCAAGAGACTGTTGCTGCAGGAAGCAGAGCAGGGTAAAGTAGGGTGAGGGATGGGAAAGTGTATATCGCTGGTTACTGGTTGTTCTGTCTCCTTCTGGAAGCTCTGAGAAGTTGTTTTCCCATACACCCATTTGCTGATCTCCAATAGGAGTCCAAGATGGCAGATCTGTGCTTTGTTAGCTGATAGGGGACCTCTGCATGTATCTGTCTTTGCTCTCTGTTCTCTGTCAGTTTCTTATTCCATTCGTTTCCTGGCAGACTTCTTTATTATTCATTTCATGCTTCGGTTTCAGGATTGATGTATGACTCTGCTTGACTTAGTTTTTGGATCTTTGTTGTGGAGGGATGGAGTGGTGCTTCTGTCTATAGCACCACGTTGCCCGGAAGTCAAAGTAAATGGACTCTTGGGCTCACATACATAGTAACAGATCTAACCACCCAGTGACAAGATATTAGAGCTTCAAAGTTGCCAATAATCAAACTAGTTCACAAGAGCAGCCTATTTGTGCATATCAAAACAAAACAAAAAAAGAAGCTAGGACACAGTAAGCAAACATAAAATAAATAAATATAATAACTTATTGATGGCTCTGAGACAACAGCAATATCAAATCACATAAAGAGGCAGACCATGATGGCTTCAACAAGCTCCCAAAACAAAGATTTAAGCAATCTTCCAGAGGAAGATAATTTCTCAGAATTGCTGGATATAGAATACAAAAGATTAATATACAGAACTCTTCAAGAGATCAGGAAGGAGATCATGCAAAACACAAAACACGCCAAGGAACACACAGATAAAGCAATAGGGGAATTTAAGAAGATTATAGAAGAGCACAATGAAAAATTTAACAGGCTGCAAGAATTGGTAGAGAGACAGTAAACAAAAATCCAGAAGATTAACAATAAAATTTCAGAATTAGACAATAGAAAGTCATGAGAGCAGAGCTGAGGCAATGGAAGTCAGAATTACTGAGATTGAAGATAAATCACTTGACACCAACTTATTTTCGGAAAAATCAGATAAAAGTATTTAAAAAATGCAGAAACTCTAAGAATTATGTGGGACTGTATCAAGAGAAATACCTTACAAGTGACTGAGTACCAGAACAGGGGGAGATAACAGAAAATTGTTGAAGATTTGTTGGCAGAAAAATTCCCTGATATTGTGACAGATGAGAAGATGTCTATCCAGATGCTTATCGAACCCCACACAAGGTAGATCCCAAAAGAAAATCACCAAGACATAATCAAACTTGCCAAAAGAAATGATAGAGAATTTTAAGAGCTAGGGATAAAAGAAAACTTAACCACAAAAGAGAGTCAATAAGGCTAAGCTTGGACTACTCAGCAGAAACCATGTAGGCAAGAAGGCAATGGAATGACATACATAAAGCCTTGAAGGAAAAAAATTGCCAGTCAAGAATTATATATCCAGCAAAACTGTCTCTCAAATACAATGGCTAAATTAGAGCATTTCCAGATAAACAGAAGTTTAGGGAACTTTCAAAAACCAAACCAAAATTTCAAGAAATACTAAAGGGAGTCCTCCAGTTAGAAAAACAATAACATCAGGTAACACCCCAAGAATAGAACAGAGGACAGAACAACCAGATATCAACCCAGATAGGGAAGTCATTAAAATAAATCAAAGCTAAAACACTGAAAATAGGGAAACAGAGATGTCAATATGTAAAAGATGACAACATTAAAACAAAAAAGAGGGACAAAAAAATGTAGTCACTGATCTTTCATATTGAGAGGAAGTCAAGACGATATAAAATAAATAAATAAATAAAAGATTGGTTAAAACTTAGAAAAATAGGGGTAAATATTAAGGTAACCACAAAGGAAACTAACAATCCTACAAGTCAAAATAAAAACAAGAAAAATATAAAGACTCTGCAAACACAAAATCAACAACAATGAAAAAGATGAAAATAAAATACAAGAAAAACAATTCAGGGGGGACCTCATACCATCAAGAAAGCAGTGCCAGGAGCAGAGCGCGTCCTTTGGACTGGGGTCCCTGCACAGAGAAGCTCCTAGTCCGGGGGAACACTGAAGAGAAGAAGGCCGACAGAGACAAAAAGCCTTACCCTGGAGTTGATGCCCTGAATTTGGACTTTTAGCCTACTTTAACTATGAGGAAATAAACTTCTGTTCATTAAAACCATCCACTTGTGGTATTTCTGTTACAGCAGCACTAGATGACTAAGACAGAATTTGGTACCGAGGGAGTGGGGTGCTGCTCTAACAGATACCTAAAATGTGGAAGGGGTTTAAAACTGTGAATGGATAGACGTATGGCAGTGACAGAGGACCAGCAGCAGCAGAGAACCTACAGCAGCAGAACCAGGAGACCAGTGCGAGATGGCGCTGGAGCCAACCCACGGAGCAAGAGAGCTGAGTGCCTGTGTTCAGGAGGCTTCCTGGTAGAGTGGGGTGCCTCTGTGCACTTATCAGTGGAGCTAGGCTCACCAACCCAAGGAGCAAGAGAGCTGAGTGTCTGTGTGCACGAGGCTTTCTGGTGGAATGGGGTGCCTTTGGGCACTTATACCAGTGGAGCTACAGAGCTTTGGAACACTTGCCCCAGCAGGGCAGATGTGGGCATGAGGCCCGAGAGCCAAGAGGCCACAGGAAACAGAAGCAGAAGCTGAAGAGACAAGGGACACAAGAAGCCGAGCTGCTTCAGCCTCAAAAGGTGGCCGTGTAGACTCTCTGGTGCTGGGTCTCTCCCGGTGCAGAAAACATGCCTCCCGAGCACCGCTGCTTACCCGCCTCACCGTTCACCCACGAGCTGCTCAGGCCTGAAGGGCTCAGGCTCTTGCCAGGTCAGGTCTGGCAACTCCTCGCTGCTTCTGAACTGTCTCTCCCTCCCCCTGTCACTCAGTCTGGTTACTCTACTCTGCCTTTGATGTTCAGGGCTCCCACATTGCCATATATAATCAAATCTGTTGGTTTTTTGGGTCTTTGTTGTAAGAGGTTCACCAGAAGCATCTGAATACTCTGCCATCTTGGTCCTGCCTCTTGTAATTTATATAGAGTTATTGAATATTTTTGCATATTTTTATTGTCAAATCCTGGTGTGTTAGGAACCCAAAGGGATCATGGTGTAGTTAAGCATGTTAAATCAAAGCTGTTTAGTGGTAATGAGTATTTCTTAACCTATCTTTCATATAACTTAAAATACTCTCTAAAAAAAAGAAAAACAATTAAGCACAGAAAATTAAGTGGAAAAAAGAAACCGTCAACAACACACACACACAAAAAAAAAAGACGTCAAAATGACAGCACTAAACTCATACTTTCCGATAATTACACTGAATGTAAGTGAACTAAATGCACCAATAAAGAGACAGAGAGTTGCAGATTGGATAAAAAACACTTTCCGTCTATATGCTGCCTATAAGAGACTCACCTTCAACTTAGACACACAAACTAAAACTCAAAGGATGGAAAAAAATATGTCAAGTAAAAAAGATCAAAAAGGGGCTGGAGTGGCAATATTAATCTCTGACAAAATGACTTTAAACTAAAATCTTCCACAAAGGATAAACAAGGACACTATATGATGATTAAAAGGTCAGTACACCAGGAGGACATAATCATGATAAATATTTACGCACCCAATGAAAGGGCTCCAAAATACATAAAACAAACTCTAACAGCACTGAAAAGAGAGATAGTGCCACAATAATAGTAGGAGACTTCAACACACCACTTACAGTGAAGGACAGAACATCCAGAAAGAAGCTCAAGAAAGACACAGAACATCTAAATGTCACAATCAAGCAACCTGATCTCGTGGACATATACCGAACACTCCACCCAACAGTAGCCAAGTATACTTTCTTTTCCAACACATATGGAACATTCTCCAGAATAGACCACATATTAGGCCATAAAGCAAACCTTAACATAGTCCAAAGCATCGAAATATTACAAAGCATCTTTTCTGACCATAAATCCTTAAAAGTAGAAATCAGTAAGAGAAAAAGCAAGGAAAAAAAAATCAAACACATGGAAACTGAACAATACCTTGCTCAAAAACTACTGGGTTATAGAAGAATTAAGGAGAGAATAAAACTATTCACAGAATCAAATGAGACTGAAAACATATCCTACCAGAACCTTTGGGACTCAGCAAAAGCAGTGCTCAGAGCTCAGTTTACAGCAATAAATACACACATCCAAAAAAAAGAAAGGGACAAAATCAAAACTTTAACCTTACAACTGGAACAAGTAGAAAGAGAGCAGCAAAAGAATCTCTCAGCCACCAGAAGAAAGTAAATAATAAAAATTAGAGCAGAATTAAATGAAATAGAAAAACAATTCAGAGAGTTAACAAGATCAAAAGCTGCTTCTTTGAAAAGATCAGCAAAATCTATAATCCACTGGTCAAACTGACAAAGAAAAAACAGGAGAGGAAGCAAATAATCCAAATAAGAAATGACATGGGTGATATCACAACAGACTCAACTGAAATTAAAAGAATCATAACATAATATTATGAACAATTGTACGCTAACAGATTTGAAAACCTACAAGAAATGTACACGTTTATAGAAACATACTACCTACCTAAACTAACACAGAGATAGAACAACAAAATAAACCTACAAAAAAAGAAGATATTGAAAAGGTAATTTAAAAAACTCCCAACAACAAAAGCCCTGTCCCTGACAGCTTCACTGGAGAATTCTACCAAACGTTCAGAGAAGAGTTAATACCACTACTACTAAAGGTATTTCAGAGTGTAGAAAAGGATGGAATACTCCCAAACTCATTTTATGAAGTCGGCATAACCCTGATACCAAAACCAGGTAAAGGCACCACAAGAAAGAAAATTATAGACCAACATCCCTCTTGAAACTAGACACAAAACTCCTCAACAAAATTCTAGCCAATAGAATTCAACAATATATTAAAAAAAATAATTTGCCATGATCAAGTGGGATTCATACCAGGTATGCAAAGATGGTTCAACATTAGTAAAACAATCAATGTAATCCATTACATAAATAAAACAAGCGACAAGAACCACCTGATCTTATCAATTGATACAGAAAAGGCATTTGAAAAAGTCCAACACCCATTCAGGATAACAACTCTCAGTAAAATAGGTATAAAAGGGAAATTCCTCAACATAATAAATGGCATTTCTACAAAGCCAACAGCCAACATCATCCTAAATGGAGAGAGTCTGAAAACATTCCCCTTGAGAACAGGTACCAGACAAGGATGCCCTTTATCATCACTCTTATTCAACATTGTGCTGGAGGTTCTAACCAGAGAAATTAGGCTAGAAAAAGAAATAAAGTGCATCCAAATTGGTAAGGAAGAAGTAATAGTATCTCTATTTGCAGATGATATGATCTTATACACAGAAAACCCCCAAAGAATCCACAAGAAAATTACTGGTACTAATAGAAGATTTCAGCAAAGTATCAGGATACAAGACAAACATACAAAAATCAGTTGGATTCCTCTACACCAACAAAGAAAATTTCAAAGAGAAAATCATCAAATCACTACCATTTACAGTCGGCCCCAAGAAGATAAAAAACTTAGCAATAAATCTAACCAGGGATGTAAAAGACCTATAGAATGAAAATTATAAGACACTACTGCAAGAAACCAAAAGAGACCTACATAAGTGAAAAAACATACCTTGCTCCTGGATAGGAAGACTCAACATTGTGAAAATGTCTATTCTACCCAAAGTGATCTACAGATACAATGCAATCCTGATCCAAATTTCAAGGGCATTTTTTAATGAGATGGAGAAACAAGTCACCATCTTCATATAGAAAGGGAAGAGGCTCCAGATAAGTAAAGCATTACTGAAGAAGAACAAAGTGGGAGGCCTCACACTACCTGATTTTAGAAACTATTATACTGCCACAACTGTCAAAACAGCCTGGTACTGGTACAACAGTACAACAGATACATAGACCAATGGAACAGAATTGAGAATCCAGACATAAATTCATCCACCTATGAGCAGCTGATATTTGACAAAGGCCCGAAGTCCATTAACTGGGGAAAAGACAGTCTCTTTAATAAGCGGTGCTGGCATAACTGGATATCCATCTGCAAAGAAATGAAACAAGACTCATACCTCACACCATGCACAAAAACTAACTCAAAATGGATCAAAGACTTAAATATAAAATCAAAAACGATAAAGATCATGGAAGAAAAAATAGGGACAACACTAGGAGTCCTAATACATGGCATAAACAGAATACAAACCATAAGTAACAATTCATAAACCCCAGAAGAGAGACTAGATAATTGGGACCTCCTAAAGATCAAACACTTCTGCTCATCAAGACTTCACCAAAAGTGTAAAAAGACAACCTACAGACTGGGAAAAAAATTTTGGCTATGACAAATCCAATCAGTGTCTAATCTCTAAAATCTACAAGATACAGCAAAATATCAACAACAAAAAGACAAATAACCCAATGAAAAAGAATGGGTAAAGGATATGAACAGGCACTTCACTGAAGAAGACATTTAGGTGGCTAACAAACACATGAGGAAATGCTCAAGATCATTAGTCATTAGAGAAATGCAAATCAAAACTAAGAAGAGGTACCATCTCATCCCAACAAGGCTAGCATTAATCCAAAAAACACAAAACAATAAATGTTGGAGAGGTTGTGGAGAGACTAGAACACTTATACACTGTTTGTGGGATTGTAAAATGGTACAACCACTTTGGAAATCAATTTGGTGCTTCCATAAAAAGCTAGAAATAGAAGTACTATATGATCCAGCAATCCCAGTCCTTAGAATATATCCTAGAGAAATAAGAGCCATCACACCAATAGATATATGCACACCCATGTTCATTGCAGCACTGTTCACAATAGCAGAAAGATGGAAACAACCCTGGTGACCATCAACAGACAAATGGATAAACAAATTATGGTATAGTCACACAATGGAATACTATGAAACAATAAAGAACAATGATGAATCTGTGAAACATCTCATAACATGGATGAATCTGGAAGGTATTATGCTCAGTGAAATTAGTCACTCACAGAAGAACAAATATTGTATTAGACCACTATTATAAGAACCCAAGAAAAGGTTTAAACACAGAAGAAAACATTAGTTGATGGTTACGAGGGTGGGGAAGGAGGGACAGGGGTATTCACTAACTATAGTAGATAAGAATTATCTTAGGTGAAGAGAAGGACAACCCACACTACAGGGGAAGTTAGCACGACTGGACTAAACCAAAAGCTAAGAAGTTCCTGAATACAACCATACACTTTGAGGGACAGAGTAGCAGAGACAGGGGTCTGGGGACTATGGTTTTGGGGACCATCTAGGTCAACTGGCATAACAAAGTTTATTAAGAAAATGTTCTGCATCCCATTTTGGTGAGTGGCGTCTGCGGTCTTAAAAGCTAGCAAGTGGCCATCTAAGATGTATCAACTGGTCCCAACCCACCTGGAGCAAAGGAGAATGAAGAACACCAAAGACACAGGGAAAATGTTAGTCCAAGAGACAGAAAGGGCCACATAAACCAGAGACTCTATCAGCCTGAGACAAGAAGAACTAGATGGTGCCGAGCTACAACCAATGACCACCCTGACAAGGAACACAACCGAGTCCCTGATGGAGTAGAAGAAAAGTGGGGTACAGAACTCAAATTCTAGTAAAAAGACCAGACATAATGTTCTAACTGAGACTGGTGGGACCCCAGAAGACATGGCCCCCAGACTCTCTGTTAGCCCAGAACTGAAACCATTCTGGAAGCCAACTCTTCAGACAAAGATTAGACTGGACTATAAGACATAAAATGATACTCGTGAATAGAGACTAAATGGGCAACTCCTGTCCAGAAGCAAGATGAGAAGGCAAAAAGGGACAGGAGTTGGTTGAATGGACACAGGAAATCTAGGGTGGAAAGGAGGATTGTGCTGTCACACTGTAGTGAGAGCAACTAGGGTCACATATCAATATGTATGTTTTTGTATGAGAAACTAACTTGAACTATAAATTTTCACTTGAAGCACAATATTTAAAAAAAAGGGGGGGGATGTATCAAGATGCTGTCAGTGATATGATAATATCCATATACCTACAAGGAAGACTAGTTAATACACCTGTTATTCAAATTTAAACACCAACCACTAATGAAAAAGATGAAGAAATTGAAGATATTTACCAACTTCTGTAGTCTGTAATTAATCAAACATGCAGTCAAGATGCACTGGTAATTATTGGTGATTGGAATGTGACAGTTGCAAACAGAAGGATCAGTAGTTGGAAAATATGACCTTAAGAAAGCAAAGATTAATTTCTTGCTCACATTACATGTCTATCATGGTTTGGCCAAGGGCTCTGCTCCATATTTTCCATCAGGGATACAGGGTGTACTGAGCCTCCCTTGGCTTCTCCCCATAGCAGGGAGAAAGGAAAGTGGTGAATCATACAATGTCCTTAAAGGTTTCTTCCTGGAAATGACACACATAACACTCACTGACATTTAATTTGCCTATGCAATTAACTCTAAAGTGGGTAAAGACATGCAATCTAATCATTGCTTGAATTATATTGTTGATAATGATTATAGGCTGCCCTTCTGTCAAAGAATTATACACATTCCATATGACTGCAATACAAGTGTATTCCCTCACCTCACTGATACCAGGGTTGGCCATGCAACTTGCTTTGGCCAACTAAATGTAAGCAGAAGTGATATGTGTCAATTTGAACAGAAAAATTCAGAGTCGTTGCATGGTTCTGTCATTATTTTCCCTCTGTCACAAAAATGGTATGTCCCAACTAGAGGCTGTTCCTACAGCCTGAATTCTAGAATGAAGAAGATACATAGAGTGGAGCCATGTCTTACCTATAGCCAACATGTCACATGAATGAGAAACACACTTTTGTTGTTGTAAGCCACTGAGAGTTTGAGGTTGTTTTCTACAGCCGCATAACATAGAAAAAGGATGACTAATACAGAGAAGAACCAAAAATATCAATAAACAGCCCTAATGACTAACATGATCAGTCTTTCTACTGACCAGATTTTTACTTTACTCTCTTTTGTGAGATCAACATATACACACCTCCTTCTTCTAGGTATCAACCCCATAGTCCATCCAAAGTTCAGGATATTTGGGTGATATACAATAATACTTTCATCAGGGACTGTGTAAGATTGTTTCCTTGTCAGACCCAGATATGCCTCCTTTTGATCTGGAGAACTTTGTACTAGAAAGACAAATTATCTGCCCTCCACATACCCAATATACAACAGTGTAACCAGGATAAATCACACACACTAAATAATTCCATTCAGGAAAGGGACCTCTAGGAGATACATAGAAGACACTATCCCTAGTAAACCTGAAATCCTGCTAGGCAGAAATCTTGAAGATCCCCTACCTAGAGGTAGGGAATGTTCATAAATCAAGCCCTGACTCAACAGAGTCCTGGGAGTAGCTCCTTTGTACTTCATTCTCCATCGTTCCTGACTCTGACCTCTGGAGAGTGTTCTTTTCTATGGCCACATCTGAAATAGCTATTGGGGAGTATATCCTAGGGGTAGGAAGGTTTGTTGTTGTTTACCAAACAATTTTATGTCTTTAACAGACATAAAGATATTCAGGTTATCTATTTCTTGATGAGTTAGCTTTGGTATTTTGTGCCTTTTGAGGAATTAATCCATTTCATTGAAGTTGTCAAGTTTGTTGGCATCACGTTGTTCATGATATTATCTTAGTGTCCTTTCAATGTTGGTGGGATCTGAAGGAATGGTCTTTCTTTTATTTCTGATATTGGTAATTTGAGGAGTCCTGGTGGTGCAGTGGTTAAAGTGCTTAACTTCCAACCAAAGGGTCAGTGGTTTGAACCCACCAGCTGCTCCATGGCGGAATATGTAGCAGCCTGCTCCTGTAAAGATTACAGCCTTGGAAACCCTACTGGGCAGTTCTGCTTTGTCCTATAGGGTTGGTATGAGTTGGAATCGACTTGATGGGAGCAGGTTTGGTTTTTTTATTGGTAATTTGTTTTCTCTCTCACTATTTGTTGTTTAGTTTAGCTAAAGGTCCATCAATTTTATTGATCTTTTTCAAAGTATCAACTTTTTAATTTTCTCTATTGTTTGTTCTTTTTCAATCTTATTTATTTCTCCTGTTATCTTTATCATTTTATTCCTTCTAGTTGGCATTTTTTTTTACTGCTTCTTTAGGTGGAACTTGAGATCACTAGTTAGACTTTTTTTTCTTCTCTAATGTAAGTATTTAAATCTACAAAATTTCCTCTAAGCACTGCTTTAGCTTCGTCTCACAAAGTTTAATATATGGTATTTTCATTATGATTCACTGCAAAATGTCTACTTCCCGTATGATGGATTATTTAAGAGTGTTTAGTTTAATTCCGAATATATGGAGTTTTCATAGATATTTTATTGTTACTGATTTCTAATTTAATTCTGCTGATTAAACATATCCTGTATGGTTTTAATCCCTTTAAACTTGTTGAGACTTGCTTTATGACCCATAATGTAGTATATCTTTTGAACATACCATGTGCACTTAAAAAGAATGTGTATTCTGCAGTTGTGTCATGTAGTGAAGGAGCCTTGGTGGTGCAGTGGTTAAAGTGATCAACTGCTAACCAAAAGGTTGGTGGTTCGAAACCACCAGCAGCTCCTAGGGAGAAACATATGGCAGTCTACTTCTGTAGAGCTTTATGGTCTTGGAAACCCTGTGGGGTCACTATGAATCGGAATCGACCCAACAGCACTGGGTTTGTTTTTGGTTTGGTCATGTAATGTTCTACATCTATCAATCAGAGGAAGGTAGTTGGTCATGTTTTTCATTAATTTAATAAATTTTTGGTCTAATTGTTTCATTCATTGCTGAACAAGTGCCAAAGTTACCTAAAATTATTTTGGTTTGTCTATTTCTTTTTTTAATTCTGTCAATTTTTGATTCATATGTCTTGAAGCTCTATTATTCAGTGCATACATATTTATGAGTATTGTGTGTTCCTGATGAATTGGTAGTTTTATCATTATAAAGTGTCTCTCTTAACTTTATTATTACTCTTTTCTTGAAGTATGCTTAACCTGGTAGTAATATAGCCAATCTAGCCTTCTTATAGTTACTGTTTGCATGACAGATCTTTTTCATCCATTTACTTTCAATCAAACTGGGTTTTTTTATTTGAAGTATTTGTAGACAACATGTAGTTGGGTCTTGTTTATTCACCTTTTTTGAAAATCTCTGCCTTTTAATTGAAGTATTTAATTCAGTAACATTTAATGTAATGTTCGATATGTGTGGACTTAAGTCTACCATTTTATTATTTGTTTTCTGTTTGTATCCTCTGTATTTTGTTCCTACGTGAACTTTTCAGCCATTATTTCTGGACTGTTTTTGTGTGTGTGTGTGTCCCATTGTCTTATCATCTCCTTGTAGGATTTCAATTACCCATGTGTCAGATCTTTTGAAATTTTCCATAAGTCCTGGGGGTTCTATTCACTTTTTCAATCCTTTTTTTCTCTTTTCTTTATATTGAGACATTTCTAGTGTTCTGTCTTCAAGATCATTGACTCTGATTCTCCTCTATCATCTCCATTCTGTTGTTAAACACATTCAGTGAAATTTTAATTTCAGAAAGTGTATTTTTTTTTTCATTTCCAAAATCTCCATTTGGCTATTTTTTATATTTTATATACCCCTGCTGAGAATTTCTATCTCTTTTATTAATTGTCAACATACTTAACTTTACCTCACAGATGTAAGTTATCGTATCCTCTTTAAAATCCTCATCTGATGATTTGAGTATCTGGGTTATCTCAGGATTTTGCATGTTGATTGTCTTCTTCTGTAAGATAGGTCCATATTTTCCTGACTTTTAATGTGTCAAATAATTTTGGATTGTATTTTGGGCATTGTAAATTTTCTGTTTTAGAGATTCTGAATTATATTAGATTGCTTAGAAGAATGTTGATTTTTGTTGTTATTTCATCAGGCAATTTAGACTAAATTATAGACTGTCATACCTATGATGGGTGGGAAGCTCATAGCTCAGTTCAGTTATGTAAGCCTTTGTTGCAAACTGCTTCCAGGTTGCCTCACACATGCATGGTTCAAGAGTCATCCAGAAACTTGAGCTTAGTTAAAATGCTGAACTAGGGGTTCCCAATTCTTTGACTCTCTCCTTTTTAGAGTACCTCCTTCATTCTCCAGAGGCTTTGGTTACCCTGAGGCTTCTTCATCTGGTTCGTTTGGACAAAAGGATGGCAGGGTTTTCTATCAGAATTTTAGTTCAACTGGTACCACCTCCATCATGACTGTGGCTGCAGTCTATGTAAAGCCGCAAAACAGGAAACTCACTCCATTTGTTTTCCTTGCCTCAAGTTTCAAACCCCCTACAAAATCTGTTGCTTTTGTTCAATCTCCAGAATCCTCATGTAGTTCTTGCTCTGTATTTTTTCCAGAATTATATTACTGGCAGGAGTAGGTCAGTACTTTATACCAGAGGTAAAATTGTAATTCCATGTTCTAAAAAAAAAAAAAATTTATGTTTAAATTTATAACTTTAAACTGTTTTGAGGTCATTAACTGAGGACAATAGGATGTTTTACTAAACACACAAAGTCTGAATTAAAGTTTATGATTCCCAAATTGCTGCCTTATTTCAACCTCAGCATACAATTTAATTTCCTATTTTGTTTCGGTTGCACAGTATTTAGAAATTTTGATTTATACAGGTATATAGTTGCAAAAGACAGAGTTTTTTTTTTTTTTTAATTTATCTTAGGATATCAGTCAATAAAATAGAAGCTTTATTTTGAAGTCCGCATTAAAAGGAGTTAAACTGTCAACATGATCCTCTAAATCAAGTTTTTAATAAACATTCCATGAAAAGGAGATATCTGTCATCAAATGTATTTGGAGAAATTTACCTGATATATTCCATTAGAGAATCATAACACATTCAAGATTCTGAGGAGATATCTTTTATATCAAATTTAAAAGGAATGTTTCTCAAAATTATTTACCACAGAATCATTACTTCAAATAATACGCTTTAACAATTTGTAGAATCAGTGTCTCAAATTTTGGAAAACAGAATTTACCCTTGCCTCTCATGTGGTACATGCATATAATTATCAGCATAAAATTTCCTAGACAATAGTTGATGAATTTCAAATTGTATTGCTGGCCTAACATGTAAAAATTCTCAAAAAATGTATTTGGTGCTTCTGGATTTTTTTAACAGAATGATTAATTTTACTTTCATAATCCAAGTAATTTTAACAGACTCTTTCTTCCTTGCTCAGTTCCTCAAGGTTTGTGTACGTAAAGTAGATCTTATGGGGTGGAGAAGAAATCAGACTCTTGGCATAACCCTGTATGCCAGTTCCTGGCTTCAGAAACACTTTCCACTCTAAAATTATTTTTGCAAGACATGTGACAATTTATCTCACTGTATTTTTTTTTAAGTGGAAAATTGATTTTTCCAAAGTATTTTGACTTCTATTGAGATGTTTTTCCTGTCTGGACTTTTATAACCCATGATCTATTTTCAATCATCGACTCCGTGCTAGGAATCTTTGCAAGAACCTCCAGGGCAAGCACCATGCCTCATATATGTATATTTATTTCCCTTTAAAGATTGTTTTTCATTATGAAAGCAATAGAATGCAAAATAATAGAGAAAATAATGTCATGTAATCCTAATATCCAGGGATAACCTCTGTTAAGAGATAATGTATTTCCTTCCGCTCTGCTTTCAGAGCATATATTTTTTACATAATTGCAATCAGCTTTTATATACAAAGCATAATGTATAGATTTAAAAACTGTTATGTCTACATTTTATGATTATAATACATTATATGCTAATTTTAGGGAATTTAGAATTTTAAAAAAGTATAAAAAGAAATATAAATGATGTGGAACCCATCTACTCAAAGACAAATACATACATACTTTGGTATATTTCTTTAGAATCTTTTTTTTTTTCCTCTTGTTTGTTCAGTTATTTTGTTTTGGGTTTTTGTTGTTATTGTGGGGGGTGTTTTGTTTTATTTTTTATCTAGCTAAGTTTATACTCTGCACAGAGGTTTTTAAGCATAATTAATGCACAGACATTCCAGGACCTGGATGCATAATTATATAGAAAGGATATTAGTAACTAATGATATTTATGCCTGGCTGGTTTCTTAGTGACCCTTGTGGTGTAGCGGTTCGGAGCTCGGCTGCTAACCAAAAACGTCAGCAGTTCGAATCCACCAGTAGCTCCTTGGAAACCCTATGGGGCAGTTCTACTCTGTCCTATAGGGTCACCATGTGTCAGAATTGACTTGATGGCAATGGGTTTGGTTGTTTTTTGGTTTGGTTTCACAGTATCTTCCAATGGAAGAAAAAAGAAAAAGATTTCAGTCTCTTAATATGTGTTTTAAAAATATTACAAAGAAGTACAAAATGTCCCTGATAATGAAAAGACATAAGTTTATATGGAACAGCATTAAAGAATTTAGTTGTTATTCTCCTTGCTTATATGGAAGAGGAAAACAATTTTCTTCTTTAGTAATTTGCTCATCCCAAGATACTTAACATGCAATAGTTGATGTACTATTAGCAAATTAAGAGTTGTACATCACCAATTGCTTTTGTGCTCATAGATTGTAGGAGAGACTCTACTGAATTACAGGGTGAAGGTGAAAGATGTAATATGAAAAAACATGTTTCTAGCACTAGGGAATTATAACAACAACAAAAAGTGACAACAAGTAAAACAATATATGAATAATACTTACCATTTTGGAGTGCTTAACATTTTCCAGGGACTGTTAGCTACTTGGAAACCCTGGAGGCATAGTGGTTAAAAGCTGCAGCTGCTAACCAAAAGGTCGGCAGTTCGAATCCACCAGCTGCTCTTGGAAACTCTATGGGACAGTTCTACTCTGTCCTATAGGGTTGCTATGAATCGGAATTAACTCGATGGCAATGGAGGTTTGAGGATTAGCTACGTCATACGCATTATCATTCATGCATTCAACATATGCTGGACACTGTTAGTTGCTGACAATACAATTAAAAAGAAAAATCTGACTTGGATCTTGATTTGCTGTCTGGGAGCTTAGAGATTAGTGGGAAAGACCAACTTAATCCAAGGATCATGCTAAAAACTGAATAATAATCAGCTAGGTTGAGAACTCTGAAAGAAAGACCCACTGTCCTGAGAGTGCCTGTATCAGATAGACCTTCCCAAGACCGGTGATCTGTGAAAGGTTTCCTGAGAAATAAACCTTGACCAAGGTTTGCAGGTTGAAAGTCAGTTAATGCAGCAAAGAAAGCTGGAAGAGTATGATTGGAGGGCAAACATGAGTGGTATGAAGTCAGGCTGTAGAAGGAAGACATTCTAGACCAGGCAGGGTCTTGCGAACTCTGCAAGGGTATCTGTCTTTACCATGAGAGTAATGGCAACTCACGCAGGAGCTTTCAAACATGGTGGTAATGTGTACAGATCTACATTTAAAAGATCATTTTAGCTGCAGTGTGGTGGTGAGATTGAAGTAGGACCAGAGTTGATATGAGATAGCTTGAACTAGAGCCATGGCAGCAGAAATGATGAGAAGTATACATGTATAGAAAAAATTCAGGGGGTAAATTTTACAGTTCTTGAGCTCCGTTGTGAATTGGATCCTGCAGTTGCAGCAGACAGATGAAGAAGCAGGAGGGGTTGGAACCCAACACAGAAGTGGAAGGATTGGCCTTAGATAGGATTCAGGACACACACTCCAATTTCCCTTTGAGAAATTCATCCGTTTTACGTCTTCAGCTCCAGGTTTGGGGTCTGGTTGGTGTAAGCCAATCAGCATATCCTCTCCCCAGGCTACAATGACTGTTTCAGGAATGAAAGCAGAAAGCAATCAGAGTCACTAGACACAAGGAAACATTCACACAAGCATTGGGGAAAGGGAAGTGTCCCTGAAAGCCTTCCCATTCCCTGCATGGGGCAGTGGGAGAGTATGAGGCCAGACATGACAGTGGGGAGTAGCCAGAGATGTCAGAAGCCACTGTGTAGAGGTGAGGATGGAGAACTCTGTCATCCAGGAAGACAGAGGGAAGAGAGAATGAAAAACAGGTTCTTGATGACATCATTTGAGCCTTTAGATCACACATTGCTTGAAGTCATCCTTACTTCTGTAATTTTCAGTTACAGAAATCAATAAATTTCCTTTTTTGTATACACCAGTTTAAACTGGGTTTTCCATCATTTACATACAAAGGCCTACTAGAGATTCAGGTCTTCCCCATCATTTACATACAAAGGCCTACAAAAGATTCAGGTCTTCCCCATCAATTGACTTTCTCCTGCAGCTTTCAGCTGCTCTGATGCAGATGAAGAAAAAGCAGACAGAGAGGTTAATCCAGAGTTCATGTTTGGCAAGATGGCTATGATACAAGAAAAAGAAAGAAGGTATTTTGAGATTGGCAAGAGAGTCATAGACATGATGAACCATTCATTCTAAACTAGATAAGGAGTGAAACTGAAAAAAAACAGAGAGATAGGGATGATGGATTGGGAAATTAATGTTAATGATTCATGGAGGCCCCAAAGAGGTTGAAAATGATTGTATTAATAGCAAACAAACTGCAAGGGTCCAAAGTTATGGACAGAAAGTAGGATGCTTCAGCTAGTTATTTTGGAGTCGGAGATATTTTGAATGGTGACAGGTCCAGATTAGGACTGCCAGAATGAAGAGCTGAAGTGGAGTGAAGAAGAAAGGAGTTGAGCAATTGAAAGGTGGGCATACTGGCTCTGTTACTCATGGGGCTGGTATAATCAGAATGAGAGAAGGACTTGGACAGGGAGAAGAATTCTGATCCAGACTGCCATTTTCAATGAGTGAGTGTGTGTGACTGAGAGAGCAAGAGATGCCAGTGATGAGGAGAGGGTGCTATAGCAAATGTGCCCAGGCCTAATGAGAACAGGATTCTTACAAGATGATGGGAGAAGTAGAAATCTGGAAGCAGAAGTGTGCCACAAGGAACTCAACAAATCCACTGAAGAGAACGTGATAGAATAAATAGCCGCTGCTTGAGAGGACTGCCTGGGAAGTAAACTTTAGCAGGGGAAAGCCTGGTCTTAGTCTAGCCTTATGGTGTTGCTGGTATAACTGAAGGCCCTGGGAGAGCTTATACATTGGGTGCTGTTAAAAACAGGGATGAAAGACTTGTGGGGATATCTATTTGACAGGGTGGGCACTGGACCTCATGCAGAAGGGCATGACTCACTTGAGTCGTCAAGATGGTGGAGTCTGAGCTAACTAGTGTTGCCTTAACAAAATATACCACAAGTGGGCAGCTTTAAAGAACAGGAATTTATTTTCTCACAGTTCAGGAGCCTAGAAGTTTGAATCCAGGGTGTGGCTCTAGAGGAAGTTCCTTCTTTGTCTATATCAGCTTCTCGTAGCTGCTAGCAATCCTTGGCGTTTCTGGGCTTGTAGACACATCTGCCACGTGTGTCTGTTTTCACATGGCATCTTCCCCCGTGTGTGGGTCTCTGTGTCTATTCTGCTTATTTGCAAGACATCACTGAGAAAGGACTAGGTTTAGGACCACCTTACTCTAGTAGTATAATCTCATTAACATAACAAAAGAACCCCCCATATTTCCAAACAGGGTCATATTTACAAGTATAGGTGTTGGGGGTTCTATATCCTGTTGAGGGTGGTGGACACAATTCAATCCATAACAAGTGGCAACCCTAGCAGTGCCATGTCTGAATCCCTTGGTGTGGTATAGTTGCCATTTGAAGGAAATAAACTGTTCTCTCAGGAGAACTGGGCTCTAGACAATCCCTGAGCTGGGGAGGAATCACATGTACAGGGCTGCTGTGGCCCGTGTTGAGCACTCCCAGTCCTAGAACAGAACAAGTACTAGGACATGCTGGCTGTTGCTGCTGCTGTTGTTGTTTTTGCTGGTGACACTGTTTTGTTTTCTTTGACCCACAATCCCTTATCTGTTATTGTGAAACTCCAAAAGCTCTAAAAAAATGAAGGAGGTTTTCTTGTTTTGTTTGTAAGTCTCATTTGGCAACCCATTTGGCAGCAAAATCCATCTGAATTTTATCCCACTTAGAGTGACAATTCATTTTGCTTTGGAAAAAAAAAATAATACATTTGATCATCGGACGTTCCCCAGGCCCCTCTGGGGATACTGCATAATATTGCAAATTCTAAAAATATCTGGATTCCAAACATACCTCATCCTAAGAGTTCTGGGTAAAAGCTTGTGGATGTGTATTACAGTTTTGATCCTCACTTTTAATGTTTCTAATCCTCAGTGAGGTTAGTGTTATTATTATGATTCCCATATTACAAATGATAAAAACTAAGGTTTAGAAAGGTAAATGGCAGTATCAGAACATGGACAAAGATCGGGATGCTTCCAAAGCCCAAGCAGAATTTCTCTTGGTATTGGTCCATTTAGAGGATAGATCAACCCTGAGGTCTTTCTCTGACCTCTTGGGTGCTGGTAGAATATCCTCACCACTCTTTTCTGAAGAGTAAATTGAGAATTCATGGCTTCCAGGCCAGACGTTGTGTATAGAAAGCTTCCACCCAAAGTAGAACCTCTTCCTATTCCCACTGTGTGATTCTAGTACTTTAATCATAGAAAGCACTTGAGAATTACAGTCCCCAGGATGCACTGCTGCTGGTGCTCATTTCTGTCATTAAAAAGACCAAAAAGAAAAAAAAAAAGGCCAAAATGGATGTCAGAAGAGACTCTGAAATTTGTTCTTGAATGTAAAGTAGCTAAAGGAAGAAACAATGAAGTAAAAAGCCAAACAGAAGATTTCAAAGGGCAGTGTCTTAGTCATCTAGTGCTGCTATAACAGAAATACCACAAGTGGATAGCTTCAACAAAAATAAATTTATTTTCTCACAGTCTAGTAGGTTGTAAGTCCAAATTTAGGGCATCAGCTCCAGGGAAAGGTTTTCTCTGTCAGCTGTGAAGGAAGGTCCTTGTCATCAGTCTTCCCTTGATCTGGGAGCATATCAGGGCAGGAACTTCAGGTTCAAAGGGCATGCTCTGCTCCTGGCACTGCTTTCTTGATGGTATGAGGTCCTGAACTCTCTGCTTGCTTCCCTTCCCTGTTTGGAAATATGGGGGGTTCTTTTGTTATGTTAATGAGATTATACTACAAGGAAAGTACAGGCCACACCCTAGGGAAACTCCCTTTACATTGGCTCAGGGATGTGACCTTAGTAAGGGTGTTATACCATCCCACCCTAATCCTCTTTAACATAAAATTACAATCATAAAATGGAGGATAACCACACAATACTGGGAATCATGGCCTAGCCAAATTGATAATACACATTTTTGGGGGGACATAATTCAATCTATGACAGGCAGCTGGAGAAGACATAGTAAAGTATTATAATGAAAGACGCAAAGACCCGGAGTTAGAAAACCAAAAAGGAAGAACATGCTCAATATTTCTCAAACTGAAAGAACTGAAGAAAAAAATTAAAGTCTCAAGTTGCAATATTGAAGGATTCTATGGGCAAAAAACTGAATGACTCAGGAAGCATCAAAAGAAGATAGAAGGAATACACAGAGTCACTGTGCCACAAAGAAGTGGTCAACATTCAACTGCTTCAGGAGGTAGCATATGATCAAGAACTGATGGTACTAAAGGAAGAAGTCCAAGCCACACTGAAGGCACTGGTAAAAAAGAAGACTCCAGAAATTGACTGAATACCAACTGAGACATTTCAACAAACGGATGCAATGCTGGAACCTCTCACTCGTCTATGCCAAGAAATTTGGAAAAGAGCTACCTGGCCAACTGGCTGGAAGAGATTCATATCTGTGCCCATTCCAAAGAAAGATGATCAAAGATTACCAAAGATTTCAGCCTTGGAAAGCCTATGACACAGTTCTACTCTGTCCTATAAGGTCACTATGAGTCAGAATAGACTCAATGGCAATGGCTTAATGTTAATGATCATGAGCATCTCTTCATGTGTTTGTTAGTCACCTGAATGTCTTCTTTGGTGAAATGTCTGTTTATGTCCTTTGCCCAATTTTTAATTGGATTGTTTGTCTTTTTGTTGTTGAGGTGTTAAAATTTTCTATAAATTTTAAGAGATAAATTTTTTCCCAATCTGTAGGTTCTCTTTTTACTCTTTTGGTGACATCTTTTGATGGGCATAAGTGTTGTCTTAGTCATCTAGTGCTGCCATAACAGAAATACCACAAGTGGATGGTTTTAACGAAGAGAAGTTTATTTCCTCATAGTCAAAGCAGGCTAAAAGTCCAGATTCAGGGCATCAGCTCCAGGGGAAGCCTTTCTCTCTCTCTGTCGGCCTTCTCATCAATGTTCCCCCAGACTAGGAGCTTCTCAGCCCAGGGACCCCAGTCCAAAGGATGCGCTCTGCTCCCGGCACTGCTTTCTTGATGCTATGAGGTCCCCCTGTCTCACTGCTCACTTCTGTCTTTCATATCTCAAGAGATTGCCTCAGGACACAATCCAGTCTTGTAGATCAGGTCCTGCCTTACTAACACAACTGCCACCCATCCTCCCTCATTAACATCATAGAGGCAGGGTTACAACATATAGGAAAACCACACAATACCAGGAATCATGGCCCAGCCAAACTGATACACACATTTTTGGGGGGGCATAATTCAATCCATGACAAGTGTTTAATTTTTAGGAGATCCCAATTATTCAACAGAATTAGGAAATCATCAAAAAATATCATTAATATTACAGACAAGTAAAATTTTGCTGAAGATCATTCAAAAGCAGTTGCAGCTGTACTTTGACAGGGAAATGCCAGAAATTCAAGCTGGATTCAGAAGAGGATATGGAACAAGGAATATCATTGTTGATGTTATATGGATCTTGGCTGAAAGCAGAGAATACCAGAAAGATGTTTACCTGTGTTTTACTGACTATGCAAACACATTCCACTGTGTGGATCGCAACAAATTATGGATAACATTGCAAAGAATGCGAATTCCAGAGTAGTTAATTGTGCTCATGTGGAACCTGTACATAGATCAACAGAACAGAACAAAGGAATACTGTGTGGTTTAAAATCAGGAAAGTATCCTTCATCATCAGGGTTGTATCCTTTCACCATACCTATTCTATCTTTATGATGAACAAATAATCCAAGAAGCTGGACTATATGAAGAAGAACATGACATCAGTAACAACCTGTGATATGCAGATGACACAATCTTGCTTGCTGAAAATGAAGGGGACTTGAAACCCTTCATGACGAAGATGAAAGACTACAGCCTTCACTATAGATTACACCTTAACATAAAGAAAACAAAAATCTTCGCAACTGAACCAATAAGCAACATCATACATAAATGGAGAAAAGATTGAAGTTGTCAAGGGCTTCCTTTTACTTGGATCCACAATCAACGCCCATGGAAGCAACAGTCAAGAAATCAAATGATATATTGCACTGGGCAAATCCATTGGAAAAGACCTTTTTAAAGTGTTAGAAACCAAAGATGTCACCTTGAGGACTAAGGTGTGCCTGACCCAAGCTATGGTATTTTCAATCACCTTGTATGCGTTTGAAAGCTGGACAATGAATAAGGAAGACCGAATAAGAATTGGTGCATTCGAATTAGGGTATTGGTGAGGAATATTGAACATACTGTGGACTGCCAGAAAAACAAACAAATCTGTCTTGGAAGAAGTACAACCAGAATGTTCCTTAGAAGCAAGGATGGTGAGACTTCGTGTCATATACTTTCGACATGTTATCAGGAGGGACTAGTCCCTGGAGAGACACATTGTGCATGGTAAAGTAGAGGGTCAGTAAAAAAGAGGAAGACCCTCAAAGAGATGGATTGACACAGTGGCTGCAACAATGGGCTCAAGCATAACAACTATTGTATTCTGTAGTACATAGGGTCTATATGAGTCGGAACCAACTTGACGGCACCTAACAACAACAACTGGTGTTGGGGATAGGATAGTGAGCAAAACAGAAAAGGTAGTGAATTCACAGCATAAAATCTGCAGCTGAGGACTTTGGTAATTGGTCCAAGGTGAAACAGTTAATAAATTGTAGAGCCAGGATTTTAACTTCGGTCTATCTGATTCCAACGCCTTTCTGTCTCACCATGCTTACTAGTTAAATATGAACTATTAAAAACAATGAATTTTGTACTTACAGCCTGATTTTTTTTTTTTTAAAGGCCAGATGTACAACTTTTTCTACTTAATGAATCTCTAACATCCCTTGTTCAAATTATCTGGCTAGAAGTTTGGGACTCTATGACAGTTACATTTGGGCCAGTCAGCTGGTGATGCCAGTTGAGGGTTGCATGGTTTCAAGACAACCAAACCAAGCCATAGGGAATCAAACACTACATCAGTGGATCTCAAAGTGTGATCCCTGAACCAACAGCATGAGCATCACCTGGAGACTTGTTAGAAATGCAAAAATCTCAGGCCACACCCCAGACCTACTGAATCAGAAACTCTAGCTGCAGAGCCCAGTAATAAGCTTTTTAATAACCTCTCTAGTTAATTATGCTGCATGCTAAAGTTTGAGAACCACTGTACTACAGGCAAGAAAAAACCCATTGCCATCAAGTCAATGCTGACTCATAGTGAGCCTATAGGACAGAGTAGAACAGCCCATAGGATTTCCAAGGAGCGCCTGGTGGATTCAAACTGCTGATCCTTTGGTTAACAGCCTGAGCTCTTAACCACTGGGCCACCAGGGCTCTCCTGAACCTCAGTACACCTTAGAATCCTTTTCAACACAGAGACCCAAGAAGCTACAACCAGTGAATCTGAGGTGGTGCTTATAATGAGACCTATTTGCCATTATAGGTTGTTCAATCAACTAATTCTATAGATGAAAAAAATTAGGTCTCAAGATAGAAAGTGACATATACAAAGTCACAGAGCAAAATAGTGATAGAAATAAAGTAGAATCCAGTTTGGTCTTTTCAACCACCACAATGGTTTGGCTGATGTAGTATTTTCTGATGAACATAACTAGAAAAGGCGGAAGGGGATGTTTAATAACTTTTATAGGTCAAGGTGTAGCATCTGGTTGAGGAACCATCCAGCATACAGCCAGGGATTGAGATGGAACTTGACACCCAGGTTGAGACTAGAATAGGCCAGCATGAAGCAAGGGAGGCAAAGGAAAAATTCGAGCTGAAAATGGAAGGGCATCTCTCCCCCTTACCCTGATTGGGAGGCCTCCAGCTCCTCCAGAACCCCCTGTGTTTTGCCGTTTGGATGAATTAACTCTCTCTGCACCTGCTTCCTGCACCATCCTCCACCCACAGCTGCTGGGTCTGATCTCCATCCAGCCTCACCCAGGCTGAGGGCCCCAGGGAGCTCTGGGGAGGCTCCTGTCCACAGTAGTAATGAGAAGCAGGACGTCCTGCAGCCCTGCTGCTGCATAGAGTCAGGGAACATGATCACCTAATCCTCGTGAAATCTGAAATCACCTGGTGTGACTGAGCAGGTAAAGAATGTTTTGTTTGGGAGAAACAAAAAGCTTCCATGACTCTGAGCCCACCGACTTTTCCAAAGGATCAGTTGCTGCTGTGTTGTTTTGTTGTTGCTGTTGTTAAACCAATCCCATCAATGCATCTCATCTGTGTTACTGTAATGCTGAAGTGTCTGAATTGGTGGAAATAACTGGATTTTTTTTCACCTTTAATTCAGATGTTAGTGATTTTATTCCAGTTGGAATTTCCATCACTTAACCAGCCTAATAAGACACTTATCTTCAAAGCTCAATTGTTTCATGTGTAAAATCAATACAACAGAGATAATTCCTGCCCTATTCATCTCATAGGATGAAGTCAAATGAGATAGTGGCTGTGAAAGTTGTGAAAGTGCTTTGTAATCTGTGATATATCACACAGATTTGAACTGCATGTCATTATTATCACTTCAAATTTCCTTGACCATCTTTGATAGCCCCAATTTATTAATGCATGTTATGGCTACATCCTGGAACTTATCATTAAAAGGAAATGTTCCACCCCTGACATCTTAAACTCTAATATACCAATCTCTGACTCTAACTTCCTATCAGTCCAGCTTTCCCTTCCTTATTCCTATCGCCTGTATTCTTTGACCTCACCAAGACCCTCTAGTCCTTTGTCCCTCTACTATTTTTCACTATCAGCCTCCTCCTGTCTTCACTTCCTTCCCTATCCCCTGGAAATACAGGGTCCATCCTTTTAATCATTTTATTGCCAAAGGCCTCATGCTCCCAATCTCTTGTTCTTCTATCATGTCCATATTCAAATCCTCACTCTTGTCTCAATGTAACCATCTGCCTTCTCCCCATCTCCTCCCCTAGTTGTTGAGCACTGCTAGAAGAAATGACACAATTGGGTCTATTGGCACCACTCCAAATTTATGATCTCCAACTTCAGTTGGGTCCTAATTGTCAGAGTAAACTGTTCAAATCTTATTCTGGTCATACGCTTTCCTTCTCTTAGGACTCTTCAGAGAGAAATCTAAGGCTAACAGGTAAGCACTTGATAACTTTTCCTTCCAAAACCACAAACCTAAACATCTACATCTAAATTCAACCTTATCTGCTTGAATCCTGTGCCACACCAATAGACATGCTTCTCCTATTCAAGGGAAATTCCTCCATCTCTTCTCCCAGTTAATCCTCTCCTAACTCCTCTGGAGACTTCCTCTTTCCTGGATATTTAATCTCTGACAGGTTAAACTATAGGTCCCTGAGTGGTGCAAATGGTTAGACCTCGACTACTAACTGAAAGGTTGGTGGTTCAAACCCACCCAGAGGTGCTCCAGAAGAACAGCCTGGTGATCTGCTTCCATAAAGATTACAGCTGAGAAAAACCTATGGAGCAGTTCTACTCTATAACACATGGGGTCGAAAGAAAGTAAAGCTACCTATATGTCCTACTCTAGCACCTGTGCTTATTTCCTTTCCTTCTCACAAAATAATCTATAGTCACTATCTTCACTTTCCCACTTCCCATTCACGCTTCAGTCCATGACAATTCAATGTCCCTCAAAGCTCTGCTGAATTTATTTTGGCAAATATTACCAATTACTTCCTAATTGCTAATTGCCTAATTGCCAGTGACCCTCAGTCATCAACTCAGTTGACCACTTTGCAGCATCTCACTGACACTCTGATTTCTTCTTTTTATGATCGTTTCTTTCATTGGCTTGTGAGATGTGACTCATTGTTAAGTTCTCTGACCTTCTCTGACATTTCCTTCTTTACCGTCTTTTTTTTGATTAGATTCTTCACATCTGCCTGCCCTTGAAATATGGGGTTTCCCCAAGCTATATGTCTTTGACTTTCTTTTCCTTTTAGCTACCAATACTTCCTTGGTGATTTCATCTGCTCCAGGGGTTTTGTGCAAAGATTCATTCATGATAATGATTCTCAATTACGAGTCACCAGAAAGAAGCGTGCAGTCAACGGATCACTGGACATTTCCATGTAATCAATGTGTCCAGAAAGGAATTCAATAGCTTTACCCCAAATGTGGTCTTCCTCCTGTGGTCCCTAACTTAGTGAATGGCATCATTAGATACCTAAAACTCTGGGATAATTTCTGAACCTAGAGTCCCTCACTCTAACATCAAATTAGCCCCCAAGTCCTATCCACATAGCATCTCTCCATCTTCTCAGCGTCTGCCTGAGTTAAGGCTTTCACCATCTCTCCCGTGGATCACTGCCATCATTTCCTAATTGGTTTTCTTGTCTCCAGTATTAGATGCTTCTGATGTATGTACCTGTCAGAGATCATTCTAAAACAAAAATCTATCAATATATTACTGTTGTTGTTGTTGTGAAGTGCCATCGAGTAATTTCCGATTCACAGTGACCCCGTGTACAACAGAATGAAACACTCAGCAGGCCTGTGCTATCCTCACAATCATTGCTATGTTTGAGCCCATTGTTGCAGCCACTGTGTCAGTCCATCTCGTTGAGGGTCTTCCTCTTTTTCGATGACCCTCTAAATACATTACTACCATTTATTAAGTACTCAGTATGTATCAGTTGGAGTCCTTGGGTGGTGCAAACAGTTAACGCAATTTGGCTGCTAACCAAAAAGCTGGAGGTTTGAGCCCACTCAGAGACACCTTGGAAGAAAGGCCCAGTTATCTACTACCAAAAAATCAGCATTGAAAACCTTATGGAGCACAGATCTACTCTGATGCACATGGAGTTGCCATTGAGTTGAAACTGACTCAATGGCAACTGATTTTTGGTATGTGTCAAGTATCGTGCTAAATTCTTTACATTCATGGTCCCATTTGAGCCTCACAACAACCTATCAAGGAAATATTGTTATTCACATTTTCAGGAGAAGAAAACAAGTCTGAGAAAAATTATGTTATTTACCTGAAGACCACAAAACTGTTAAGTGAAAAAATCAGCAATTAAACCAAAGCCTGTGTGCTTTATGTCCATTCACTAATATGGTTCTCCAAGATCCAAAGGATAAATCCATACTTTTTAGCATGCTGCCTCCCCCAGACACCCACCCTATATCTTAGTTTCAGCCTTACAAATTGTTTGCAGGCTCCTGAAGTTGCCATGTTATTGAAGACTTCATGTCTTGGCTTGTTCTGCTCTTTCTACCTGAAATATCATTTTCTACTCAGTCTAAGTTGTAAATATTTGCAAAGCTTTCAACAGTCAGGTCAGTGCCACCACCTCTCCATGAAACCTTTACCCCTCCCCATCTTCACACTTGAAAAATTGCCTTTTCTCTGTACCTTCACTTAATTCTTTAGAGACTTCCATCAGAGCACTGGTACAAGTTCATACTAGTTCATTTATACAATTTCTTACCCACAAGACTGAATATGAGCTTCTTGGATCATCTTTATGTCTCTAGGACCTAGTTTGGGATATAGTACAAGGGTTGGCAAAATATAGTCCATGGGCTAAATTCAGTTTGCCAACTGTTTTTATAGATAAAGTTTTATTGGAACAAAGCCATGTGTATTCATTTACATCTCATCTATGGCTGCTTTCCTACTTCAAAGGCAGAGCAACCAAGACTGCATGGCCCACATTTCTAAAATATCTACTATCTGGGCCTTTACAGAGAAAGTTTGTTGACCCCTGACATAGTAGATGTTTTAAAAATGTTGGGGAAATGAAAGAATGTATGCAGCTTTGGCTGAATAAATCCATGAATGATTGAATCATTATTAAGTATGGCACCTTTTGGCAATGAGAAATAAGGAATAAGAAAACTTGGAGTTAAGCAAGCATTTTCTAGCAATTAGCAAGTTAAAAATTCTCTGAAGCTAGTTGTCCTCATCTATAAAATGGGCATAATAATCCCTAATTTATAAGATTATTGTGAAATTTAAATGGGAAAATGAATCTGAGAGTCCATTATAGGTATTAAGAAGTAAATGATTGTGCAAGATCATATGTAACAGAATGAAGATGGATTTTGAAGTCAGCAACCTAAGCTAAAAAATTACTTCTACATCTTCCATCTATTAGCTGCATGATGCTGTGCAAAATGCTTGACCTCTTGACCCTTAAATGTCCTAAATCTGTAAATTAGTCATGCTCTACGTGTTTGAAAGGAGATCATAGCTTTTTTAACTAGATCATGTGAGTTCAAATCCCAGTTCTAAAACTTAACCACTATGCGATCTTGGCTAAGTTGTTTAACTTTAGTAAGTTTCTTTATTTGTAGATTTGGGTAATAATTTCTCCTTCATCTAGTTATGAGAATTGAATAAAATAATGCATATAAAGTGCTTAGTACAAACCCTGATACACAGATTTTAGTCAATAAATGTTATTTATTAATTATTATTATTATTATTGTAAATATTATTGACATAGCACAATCCCTGACATATTAGGCAATTAATAACTTGTACCCATGATTATTAAAATTATTATTAAATAAAAAATCATCTGTACTTCTTAAGCCAATAAACATTCTCCAATTTCCAGGTAAAACCAAAAGAAAACTGCTGTTGAGTCGATTCTGACTCATAGCAACGCTATAGGACAGAGTAGAACTGCCCCCATAGGGTTTCCAAGGAGTAGCTGGTGGATTTGAACTGCCAACCTTTTGGTTTGCAGCCGAACTCTTAACCACTGTGACAAGGGCTCCAATTTTCAGATTAAAAAAAACCCCAAGCCTGTTGCCATCTGGTCAACTCTGACTCATAGCAACCCTATGGGACAGAGTAGAACTGTTCCATAGGATTTCTAAGTAGCAGATGGTGGATTTGAACTGCTGACCTTTTGGTTAACACCTGAATGCTTAACCACTAGGACACCAGGGCTCCAAGTTTCCAGGTAGCCATATGTATATTTGGGGAAAATGGAATCTTGTTTAAGCCACAGCCCCCTGAGGTGAACAGAATCAGTGACATAGATAGAGAGAGAGAGATTCCATCAAGTCAATACCAACTCATGACAGCCTTATGTACAACAGAAGAAAATGTCGCATCATCTTCATAATCACCAGCATGTTGGAGTCCATCATTATAACTACTGTGTCAGTTCACCTCACCAAAGTCTCCCTGTCCCTTGCACTTCACCAAACAAGATGTCTACTTCACCAAACATGATGTCTTCTTCCAGCAATTGAGCTCTCCTGATATTGAGTCCAAACCAAGCCAGTCAGACAATGTTCTATTGTGACCCGTAGGGTTTTCATTGGCTAATTTTTGGAATTAGAATGCCAGACCTTTCTTCTTAGTCTTTCCTGGTCAGGAATCTCTGCTGAAACCTGTCCACCATGGATGACCCTGCTGGCAATTGAAATGCCAGTGGCATTGCTTCCAGCATCATAGCAACATACAAGCCACCACAGTACAACAGACTGACAGACAGGTGTTGGAAGTGATATAGTTACTCCCATTTTTTTTGGAAAGAAATAAAGGATCATGGAAGTAAAGCCATTTGCCTATGGTCACATGGCTAGTTCAGACTGAAGCCAGGACTTGAACTCTCTCATTTAAATCTCAGACCAACTGAGGCCTCAACTGCATAGTCATCATTGAGTAATAAAACTAACATGAAAACATGTGTCAGAAGACATAGATTTATAAACAAACTCTGGGACTCCTGGACAATGTGGCACTGTAGACAGAAGCACCACGCCATCCCGCTACAGCAAAGATCTGAAAAACTAAACCAAACAGACACACGTCAATCCTGAAACTCTAAGCAACAAAAGAAGAGGTAAAGAACTCAGCCAAGCACCCAATGGAATAAGAACTGACAGATAACAGAGAGCGAGGAGAGATACATTCAGAGATCCCCTATCAGCTAATGCAGCACAAATCCACCATCTTGGACTCCTAATGGAGATCAGCGAACAGGAGGTACGAGAAAGCAGCTTCATGGACCTTCCAGCAGGAGACAGAACAACCAGTAACCAGCGATTACGCTTTCCCACCACCCACCCTTCTTCACCCCCGCTCGGCCTCCTCTGCTTCTTGCAACCACAGTTTTTTGGCCTGGAAACACCAGCTTCATCCTGGAGCCACTTGGATTCCACCCGCCTGCACTGGCCGGCTCCCTGAGTGCCATTTGTTGGCTGCTGGTGTTACTTTTTACCGCTTCTTTAGATTTCTTCCTTACCTCTCATCACCTCCCCCTCCTTTCTCCCAAATACCTGGCTCCCTGTGCCATCTTTACTTCTTCTTGAAAGGCTGTGAAACACCGCTTGACTGTGAAACTGCTTCCTGGCCCGTGCTGCCCCGCTGGTGGGACTCCCAGGGATTTTTGTTTGTTTCTTTGTTCTGATTTGTACTGTTTTGATTTGTTTGTTTTATTTTTCTTTTCTCAGCTTGGAGAACTTCTAGCCAGGCAGTACTGCACGGCTTGGGAGTTACTCCCTTACTCTGTGCACACGTGCAGTGGCATCCCTGCAGGCATTTCTTTTTTCTTGGGTGTTTTTTTGTTTTTTTTGTTTTCTTTTTTTTGTTTCTTTGTTTTGTTTTCTCTGTTTTGCCCTTTTTGTCATTCTTCATTTCTCAGTTTCTTGTCTCTATACTTATCTTTTCTTCCTGTCTCCTGAATACCTGGTGTTGTTGACACCTCTAACCCTTCTAGCCAGGCTGTACTTCACAGCCTGGGAGCAACTTCCCCAGTCCTTGCAGCTGCAGTGGTGGGATCCCTGCGGGCTTTTTTTTTCTCTTAATTTTATTTTTATTTTTTTTTACCCTTTTTCTTTTTTTTTTTGTTTTCCTTTTTGTTTCTCTCCATTTCTCAGTCTCTCATCTCTCCACTCCAACAGCAAGCTCCCTTAGCACTCTTTTTTGTTTATTTGTTGGTGTGTTTATTTTTGGCTCCTGTTCCTTTCTCCTCTCTCTCATCTTTCCTGTACCCACCTTAGCTCCACACATCAAAATCTCCCCCTTCCTTCCTGCCTACCTGCACCACGCGCTGAACATCACACCCACAAGCAACACAAGCATGGCCTATCAGAATCTTCCCTGAACTGATTCCCAGCCCACCCTGTCAACCCTAGTATGTGCCACAAACAACTCATCCCAGCAACTACCCTTCAGTTGGACCTTCCCTGCTGTACCATAACTGAGCAACTGACACTGCCAGTTGGAGGAGGAGGTGAAAAGAATCGTGTCTACAGATTACCAAACAACAAAGAAAACATAGCCTGCCTGCTCAGACATAACCAAATAAAACCAAAAAGCAGGACGAAACAAACAAACCTGCAATCAATAAACGAGGAAAATAACTACTGAATGCCCTGAAGACAGCAGACAATATCAAAACATACAAAAACAGGACAAGATGGCTCCAGTAGGTGTCCAAAATAAAACACCAGATGACTTTCCAGTAGAAAAAAGGTACTAGAACTACCTGATAGGGAACTCAAATCTCTAATATTCAAAGCTGTCCAAGATTAAAGCAAACAGCAGACAAAAATCAGGAAAAAATAGATATATTCGTGGAAAATACAGAGAAAAAAATGGAAGAATTCAGGAAAATAATACAGGAACAAAATACAAAAATAAATTCACAACTAGAAATCATACAAAAACAATAATTAGAAATCCAAAAGGTAAACAATAAGATTTCAGAAAAGGACAGTGTCATAAAAATGTTGAGGAGCAGGTCTGAAACGATGGAAGACAGGATCAGCGAAATTGAAGACAAACACTTAGATACAGCTCTGAGGAAAAATCAGGAAAAAGACAAATAAAGAAACGCTGAGAATTATGTGGGATACAGTCAAAAGGAAAATTTGTAAGTGATAGGAGTTCAGAACAGGGGGAGAAACAGAAAACACAGAGAGGATCATTGAAGAACTGCTGACAGAAAACTTCCCCAACATCATGAAAGATGAAAAGCTGACCATCCAAAAGGCTCAACGAACTACATAGGATAAACCCCAAAAGAAAATCACCAAGGCATATCATAATCACACTCGCTAAAACCAAAGACAAAGAATTCTGAGAGCAGCTCGAGAAAAAAAAGAAGTCACATACAGAGGAGAAACAATAAGACTAAGCTCGGATTATTTGGCAGAAACCTTGGAGGCAAGAAGGCAATGGGATGACACATAGAAAACTTTGAAAGAAAAAAATTACCAGCCAAGAATAATATATCCTGAAAACTCTTGTTTGAATATGATGGTGAAATTAGGACATTTCCAGATAAATGGAAATTAAGGGACAATGTAAAAACCAAACCAAACTTACAAGAAGTATTAAAGGGAGTCCTTTGATCTGAGAACAAACAACATCAGACTATGGGCTAAATCTAGGACACAGGATTGTACCAGCTAGATATCGACCTAGGAAATGAACTCTCAAGGACTATCCAAAACCAAAAGAATTACAACAGGGAACCAGAGAGGTTAATCTGTAATGACAACAACATCAGAACAATAAAAGAGAGAATAAACAGTGTGGGTATAGAACATTATAATGGAGAAGAAGGCAAGACGATATCAAGTAATAATAGACTGGTTCAAACCTAGGAAGATAAGGGGAAATTTCAAGGTAAACACAAAGAAAGTTAACAAACCTACTCATCAAAATAAAGAAGGAAAACATAAAGTCTCAGTAAAAAAAAAACCTACAAAAACAAAAGAA
>NW_004443939.1:1006162-1014087 GCF_000243295.1 Trichechus manatus latirostris
TCAGAACCTACTATACAGCTACAGTAGTCATAACAGGCTGGTATGGGTACAACGAGAGCTACACTGACCAAGGGAACAGAACTGAGAACCCAGATGTCAATCCAGCCACCTATGATCACCTGATGTTTGACAGGGGCCCAAAGTCCATAAAATGGAGAAAGGCAGTCTTTTTAACAAATAGTCCTGGCAAAACTGCATGTACACCTGCAAAAAAATGAAACAGGACCCATATCTCACACCATACACAAAATCTAATTCAAAATGGACCAAAGACCTAATTAAAAAGCCAAAAAAAAAATTTCATAAAAGAAAAAATAGGATCAATGCTAGAGGCCCTAATGCATGGCATTAACAGGATACAAACCATAACCAACAACACACAAACTCCATAAAATAAGCTAGATAACTGGGATCTTCTAAAAATTAAACACTTAGGCTCATGAAAAGACTTCACCAAAAGAGTAAAAAGAGAACCTATAGACTGGGAAAAAATTTTTGGACATTCCAAGTCAGACAGGTCTAATCTCTAAAATCTACAAGAAAATCCAACACCTCTACAACAAAAAGACAAACGATCCAATGTAAAAATGGGCAAAGTAAATGAACAGGCACTTCACCAAACAAGACATTCGAGCGGCCTACAGACACATAAGGAAATGCTCGCGATCACTAGCCATTAGAGAAATGCAAATTAAAACCACAATGAGATACCATCTCACCCCGGCATTACTGGCATGAATCAAAAACACTGGAAATAACAAATATTGGAGAGGCTGCGGGGAGATTGGAACTCTTATGCACTACTAGTGGGAATACATAATGATACAACCATTTTGGAAAATGATATGGCACTTCCTTAGAAAGCTAGAAATAGAAATACGATTCGATCCAGCAATCCCACTCCTAGGAATATGTCCTAGAGAAATAAGAGCTGTCACACAAATTGACATATGCACACCCATGTTCACTGCAGCATTGTTCACAACAGCAAAAAGATGGAAACAACCTAGATGCTCATCAACAGATGAATGGATAAACAAACTATGTTACATACACACCATGGAGTATTATGCAACGATAAAGAACAATGATGAATCTGTGAAGCATCTCGTAACATGGATGAACCTGAAGACATTATGCTGAGTGAAATAAGTCAATCACAAAAGGACAAATTGTATGAGACCTCTACTATAAAAACTCATGAAAAAGTTTACACACACAAGAAAAATAATCTTTGTTTGTTACGAGGGATGGGAGGGGTGGGTGGGAATTCTGACCAGACAATAGATAAGTGGTAACTTCGGTGAAGTGTAAGACAGTACACAATACTGGGGAAGCCAGCACAACTTGTACAAGGAAGGGTCATGGAAGCTCCATAGACTCATCTAAACTCCCTGAGGGACTGAATTGCTGGACGGAGGGCTGTGGGGACCATGGTCTCGGGGAACATCTAGCTCAATTGGCATAACACAGTTTATAAAGAAAATGTTCTACATTCTACCTTGGTGAGTAGCATCTAGGGTCTTAAAAGCATGTGAGCAGCCATCTAAGATACTCCACTGGTCTCACCCCTTCCGCAGCAAGGGAGAAAGAAGAAAACAAGATACAAGGAAAAGATTAGTCCAAGGGCTAATGGACCACAGCTACCACGGCCTCCACCAGACTGAGTCTAGTACAACTATATGGTGCCTGGCTGCCACCACTGACTACTCTGACCAGAATCACAACAGAGTGTACCAGACAGAGCTAGAGAAAAATGTAGAACAAAATTCTAACTCACAAAAAAAGACCAGACTTACTGGCCTAACAGAGACTGTAGACACCCTGAGATTATGGCCCCCGAACACCCTTTTAGCTCAGTAATGAAGTCACTCCTGAGGTTCATCATTCAGCCAAAGATTAGACAGCCCCATAAAACAAAACGAGACTAATGGGGCACAACAGCCCAGGGACAAGAACCAGAAGGCAGGAGGGGACAGGAAAGCTGTAATAGGGAACCCAAGGAAGAGAAGGGACAATGATGACATGTCATGGGGTTGTTAACCATTGTCATAAAACAATGTGTACTAATGAGAAACTATTCTGTAAACGTAAAAAAATAAAAAGTAAATGCAAACTCTGCCAGTTCCTAACCTTGTGACTTTAAACTAGATATTTAACTTATCCATGCTTCAATTTTCCAGATCATCAAATGGAAATTGTAGTAGTCAATGTCCTATCAGGAAATTCCTGGTGCATAAAAATGTGATGAGTGAAGACAAGTCAATGAAGGGACTCACCACCTGAGGAGGAGAGAGCCGCTGGCAAACAAGGAGAGTCAGTACCATTCCTAGGATTAAAGGGTCAAGGGGAAAGAGATGGAACTGGAGCCTGTGGAATAGGACCCCCTGGAAGGAGCTGTGACCCTTGGTAGAGGCACGCAACCAACCCACAGTCCAGCAGTAAGGATGCCAAAGAAATAAATACCCAGACCTCACTCTCTGGCTTTGATTGTCTGCTGGTGCTCCCTGTTAACCAAACCATGGAAAGCCAGAGAACATGGAGCCCACTGAGTCCTTAGAGATCAGCTTCTTGGGCACAGAGCACAGTAGAAAACGGTGGAATTGATCCAGAGGGACAAAGGGGAAATACCCACCAGGTTGCGTTAGTTGTCGTCCAGTTGGCTCTGACTCATGATGACCTTATATATAACAGAACATGTAAAAAAATATATATATATTTTGGCATATTGGCGCTTATGAAAATACTTTGTGGGGAGGCACAGTAGGCAAACGAACGTAGAAGGCAGGTGTTATTTGTGTAAAAACACGGTAATTAAACTCAAAAAAGTTAAGCTACACTCAGCTGATCAGCATTAAAACTCTGATCTTGCCAGCTCTGAAATCCTTGCGGATTTCACTATTTCAGGCCACCTCTCTTTACATGGGAACACATTGGTGGTAGCTTGAAGGAAGACCTCATTTCCAGAGATTTTAGGACTTTCTGAACATCTCTTTGTGTCCTCCTATCCTGGCAGCACAACGTTATATGCACGCAGGTTTTATCAGGCACTTTTGACCAGCTTTGAATCTCGTATTTACCCTGCAGACCTCACAGGGATAAATGCTGGATTTGTTTTTCAAGCACTCCTAATGTCTCGAGCTAGCCAGTCTATTTGGATAAGGGGTGTGGAGGCTTCCCCAGCTACATCACACCCGCCTAGATAAGGGAGACAGGATGCCACATGACCTTCCAACACATGCCAAAGAACAGACTAGCAGGGGATGAAGAGAGTAAGGGTGTGCCTAGTTAATTGGGCAAAGCAGACTAAACAACCCACACATTCTGACTGTTTCCTTTCTCTGGGTTTTTAATGAATGTTCTTTCTACCCAGGAGTGAAACAGTCAATTTGTTCATTCATTTAATGTTCACTGAGCATCTATCCCAGGACAGGCCTTGTGTCAGGGGCCAGAGGTAAGGAGATAGATGAAATACATCAAGGAGCTCATGGCCTGGTAGATAAGACAAGTACATAAATACACAATAAAGATGCAGAGTGGTAAGGACTAAAATGCAGCTTCAAACAAAGCTCTAAGAAAAAGCAAGCTCCTCTGCCTAGAACCTGGAGAAGGGTTCACAAAGATGGTCACCCTGGAGCTGGGCTTTAAAGGGTAAGTAGAAATTTACCCACCACCCTTCTGTCAGTTCATTGTACTCTGGTGGTTTGAGTGTTGCTATGATGCTGGAAGCTATGCCATCAGTATTTCAAATACCAGCAGGATCACCGTGGTGGACAGCTTTCAGTGGAGCTTCCAGACTAAGACAGACTAGGAAAAAAGGCCTGGCACTCTAGTTCCAAAAATGAAAACCCTGTGGATCACAACAAAATATTGTTTGATACAGACTTGGAAGATGAGCCCCCTAAGTTGGGAGGCACTCAAAACACATAGTGGCCACAACAGTGAACTCAAACATACCAGCGATTATGAAGATGGCATACGACAAGGCAACATTTTTTTCTGTTGTACATAGGATTGCCATGCTTCAGAGCTGACGTGACAGCAACTAACAACAATGGAATTTACCAAAAGAAGGATAATAATTAGAATAGTCACACCTGTAATTTACTAACTAGGTATCATGAAGGCTAGGGATTTGATATCCTTCATCACTAATCTTACTTAGATCACATTTGAGAAGGAAAATGGATGTCAGAGAGGATACAGAGCATGTCAGAGGTGGCAGAGCTGGGTCTCAGACCCAGGGTTTCCTGATGCTAAGAACTGTGCACTTTCTGGACTCCTATCTCAAGGGAGAGTCTGAGAGGTAAGTTTTGAGACACCACAAAACATTGAGGGAAAAGTTAAGTGTTAACTGTGGCTGAAACAGAGAGCCACGGAGCACAAAAAGGGTGCAGGCTGAGGCTTAGAGGCTGACAGCGAGCTCAGATACTGAAAGGCGTTGTATGCATCCACAGTTCAGATTTTCTCCTTGTGATGATTAGGGAACCAGGATCAAATTTCGTATTTAGAAATTTCATCCTGGCAGAAGCAAAGAGAAACTCTGGAAGCAGATGGAAGGCAGGTAGAACAATTAAAACTCTGTGGCCTTTGTCCAGGCCAGAGACTTTCTAGACCCAAGGGAAGGATGCACCTTATGAGCATACTTATTGCCGTCGAGTCAATTCCTACTTGTAGTGACTCTATAGGACAGAGTACTACTTCCCCATAAGGTTTCCAAGGCTGTAATCTTTATGGAAGCAGACTGCCGTATCTTTTTCCCGTGGAGCGACTGGTGGGTTTGAACCGACAACTTTTTGGTTGGCAGCCAAGTTCTTAACCACTGCACCACAAGGGCTCCCTTCTAATGAGGATAGAGACTGGGGAATCAATGGGAGCTGGAGAGACATTCTGGGGTGGGTCCCCCAGTAAAACATGACTGTGCTTTCTTAGGAGTCTCTGGGTGGTCAAATAGTTAAAACACACTTGGCTGCAAACTGAAAGGTTAGTAGCTCAGGTCTGCTCAGAGGCAACTTGGAAGAAAGGTCTGGCAATCTATGTCTGAAAAATCAGCCACTGAAAACCCTATGGAGCACAGTTCTACTCTGACGCACAAGGGTCGCTAAGGGTCGAAGTCAGCTCGACGACAACAGGTTCAACTGGTGCTAAATTAGAAGAGTCGTTTGAGATCATTTGTATTTTGCAGGTGGAAAGTTGAGACTCCGAGAGGGGAAGTGAGGAAGGCACAGAGTGTGTTCGTACCAGAGGCAGAGCCAGAGCCCATCTTCTGATCTTGATGGGGTCTGAGGCCCTTTCCCTTCTACCTGACAGCCTTTCACGAGTGCTATAACCCAGGCCCTCACCCCCACATCACTGGACATTCCCTGCCATATGTTGTAGCCGTTTCAACTTCCTGCAAGTCATCCTGGAATATCTCCCATTACGTGGACAAGATCCAGCCCATGTAGGAAGGCTGACGGGAGGAAGCCCCCTAACAATGAGCAAATGTTCAGGGAAAACCCTCAGTGTTCCCCAAATGAGCTGAGGCAAAGCAAACCTTCCCGGAGCTCATGCTCCACTGAGCAGGCAGATTGTCTGAGAAGGGCTGGGTGATGAGGAAAAGCAGGATGGTGTAGCCTGCAATTCCCAGGACAGGCTTTGAAGCGGAAGCCCAAGCGCAGTCATTATTAGTAATATCACTTACCTTCCTCTGCGTGCCAACAGCGGGTGAGAGGAAAGAAGGAACACTGTGCAGAGGCGCTCCCTTACTGGAGATCTGTGGCTTGTTACAGATCCCACTCTGCGCTAAACAATGACCACGCTAATTCCAACATCCTGCACAGACTCAGATTGCCTTCCTCCGGCCACCTGTCGAGCATCCCAGAAGGCTCCACTGGCTAACTTGCACTTCCTCCTAAACCAAAAAACCAAATCCACTGCCATGGAGTCAATTACAACTCACAGCGACCCCATAGGATTTCCAAGACTGTAAATCTGTACAGAAGCAGATTGCCATATCTTTCTCCCGTGGAGCCACGAGTAGTTTCAAACTGCTGACCCTTCAGTTAGTAGTCGATTGCTTTAACCGCTGCACCACCTGGGCTTCTCCTAACCAACCCATTAACACTCTGATCCTTAGCAGAGAGAGGACTGATATCATCCTTAACCTGTTGCTGTCGAGTCAATTCTAACTCATGACCACCTCATGTGTGTCAGAGCACAACTGTGCTCCACAGGATTTTCAGTGGCTGATTTTTTGGAAGTAGATTGCCAGGCCTTCCTTCCAAAGTGCCTCTGGGTGGACTTGAACCTCCAACGTTTCAGTTAGCAACTAAGCACTTAACCATTTGCATCATCCAGGGGCCTCTCACAGTGACGCAAATGGTTAATGCGCTTGGCTGCTAACCGAGAGGTTGAAGGTTCAAGTTCACCCAGAGGCACCTCAGATAAAAAGTCCTGGAGATCTACTTTTGATAAATTCGCCATTGAAAACCCTATAGAGTGCAGTTCTGCTCTGACATACATGGGGTGACTTGAGTTGGAATCGACTTAATGGCAAGTGGTTTTGATATCATCCTTACATCCTATTTAATCCCCCTGCCCTGAAGCGGAAAGCAAGGAGAACGTAGACTGTGGGCCAAGGTTGGAGTGTTCTTCCCCAACTAGCAAAGATACCAAGAGTCTTGTCCTTGTTGCTGGAGGGAGAGTGAGTCTACACTAGGTGGCCGAGTGGGCCTGGCAAAGGAAAGAGGAAAAAGTATGAAGCTACCATAAGAAGAGTTGAAGCAACTTTCAAAACAGACAACGGGGAGGCCTGGAGGACTTTCAGGCACAGGGTATAAGCACCTGTGTGGCCTTCTATGCATTTTCAATGCTGGTTTACACAGGGTGAGGCAGTTTCTTCTCAAGAGGCCAAGAAAGGGAACAAGGCTCCCTTTCTGGTGTTCTCCTTCAGTTTACCACCAAGAACCTTCCATGAGAGCCAGGTTATTGCAGCATCCCTTGAAAATTTCCTAACCATTTTCACCCCCCTGCCTTTGGTTATTTCCTTTTCCTGCCTGGCATCCACTCTAAGTTTTCCCTAAAGCTTACCCATGGTTAATGTCTCAGCTCACTTCATACCTTCTCTTTCATAAAGCTTTCCGAAAACAAAAACCTGAGTCAGAGCCTTAGGTGTTGGTAGAGGCAATTCCAGAAAGCAGAAGTGAGGGAGCGGGAGAGGAAAATAGGGAAGGAAAAGCCAATGTAAGGTGCACTGTCAAAGTCGCCACTGTAGGACCTCCTGAGAAGTGTTCAGAATTCCTTTCAGAATTGTCCACCTGTTGAATGGGTGACAGGAGCATTTGTCTACCTGCTTCCTTCACCCACCTCCCCCTCCAGATGAAGGTTGGACCAGAGCATTGTCTTAATTTAGAAACCCCTAGAAACAGACGCTAAGAAAAGACTCAAGTGAAAGTCATTTAAGAGGTGATCCATGGAAACACCAGCATGAGAGTGGAAAATTGATAGTTGGAGGGAAGGAACCCAATAAGGGTGTGTTAATGAAGCTAGTCACCACTATGGGCAACTGGAGCTTAATCCTGCTGTGGAACTCTGGAAGCCAGTGTACAAACATGCCTCAGAGTTCTTCCTCCAGAGAGGAGAGAGTGCTGAAGGTTCTTTTTTTTTCACCTTCAAAAGGTACACATTTTTATTACAAAAGTCAGAAGAAATTCAGGGCATAGAAAGGAATTTAGAACTTAAAGTTCTATTTTTTTCTTTTTCTTTCTTTTTTTTTTTTTGGTTGTCATTTTGTTTTTCTGTAAATTTAAGTTCCTAATTTGTTTTTTTTAAGATATAATTATGTTTTTTTTTTATTGTATGAAGTGTCTGTTCATTTCCTTTGCCCACTTTTTAATAGGATTATTTGTCTTTTTGTTGTAGAGGTGTTGGATTTTCTTGTAGAT
>NW_004443939.1:1014187-1039508 GCF_000243295.1 Trichechus manatus latirostris
TCAGTCACTCAGATATGGTACAGCAGGGCAGGTCTAGCTGAAGAGGAGTTACTGGACGGGATGTTTGTGGCACTTACTACAGCTACCAGGGCCGGTCGGTAATCAGTGCAGGGCAGGTTCCAGTAGGCCGTGCCTGTGCTGCTTTGTAGTGTGATGTCAAGCGCAAGGTGCAGGTAGTCAGCATGCAGCAGGGAGATTGTTATGTGTGGAGCTAAGATGTATATGGGAGAGAAGGGAGAGGAACAGGAGCCAAAAACATATAAACAAACAATAAAGAATGCTAGGGGAGCTTGCCGTTGGAGTGGAGAGATGAGAGACGGTTGTGTTGTCTCCCGCTGGACGGTCCGTGAGGCTGCTTTCTCATACCTCCTGTTTGCTGGTCTCCGATAGGAGTCCAAGATGGCAGATCCGCACTGCATTAGCTGGTAGGGGACCTCTGCATGAATCTCTCCTCGCTCTCCTTTCTCTGTCAGTTTTCTCACTCCATTTGGTGCTTGACTGAGTTCTTTATCTCTTCATTTGATGTTTTAGGGTTTCAGGATTTTTTTTTCTTTGTTTGGCTTAGTTTTTCGGATCTTTGCTGTGGAGGGACGGCATAGTGCTTTTGCCTAGAGTGCCATTTTGCCAGAACTCTTCTGAAGGGTCTTTATCCACCCCTTCCATCAGTCATTGTTTGAAATCATTGAGGTATGAAGCCTGCCCTGGGATAGGGGTGGGAGTTTAATTCCCTGGCACTTCCAGCTTTCCCAGCATACAGAGAAAGCCCACAAAGTATTACAGTGGCATTGCTCCCAGGCTGTGCTTGCCAAAGGTTTGAGGAGGCTCCCAGGATCTAAGAAGCCCTGAAGCAGGAAGTTGAAAGACTGGGACTCTGCTAGAGAGGTTAGTCTGAGCTCTCCACCACAACTGTCGCTAAAGTTAGAGGTGGGCAAAGGGAAGATGGAGCCCCAATGGCATATACAACATCATCACTTGTTATGCCAAGCCACACTGACTTTTTCTTTCATTCCTCTGAATGCCTATTGTTTTAGTAATCATTGTACATGTGTAGGCTGCCTTATACTTATGTGTAAGTTGAGTATTTGAAAGTGGATTGCAAACTTACTGGTGTCGGCGTCGTCTTTTTATCTCCTTTAAGACTTAGCACAAAGTTTTGTTCCAAATTATAAGTTTGCCTAGTTTTGCAAGAAAACTGAAGCATTTATGTGTGATTCTCCTTCTTTCTCTATAAAGTTACCTTCATGTATATATATCAAGCATCCCAGGAGGTATGAAATGAGCTGGAACATTACGTCTGTTATTTCTGTCTTGGAATGAGATTTTTCCTTTCCCTGATCAAGGTAAACCCATCTGCCCATGCCTGAGATGTTGTTGCCTTCACTTCTCTTCTGGAATCCTACCTCCTTCCATCATCACTTCTCTTAATTGTCTTGTGTAGCGGGTACTTGAGGTAAGTGGGGACTTTGCAATCTGGATCATCCTGCTCCACCTCTGCTTTGCTTGAAACCTCCATGGAGCTCTTCTAAGAAGCCCTTGGCACAAAGTGCAGGATCTGGGATGAGCCATTGAGCCATCAGTTCTGACTTATGCAAGGCAGCCAGAAGGTCTGCATCCCATCTGGCTTGGCAAGGGACTCCATTCTTCATGATCAATTGTGTAACATTAGCCTGGGAAATAGAGCACCTGCTTTCTCTTTGCCTGCAGTCCTGACAGGGTGAGGACAAACGGGAGGAGTTTGCAGGACTGGAATGAGGCGTGGAAATGCCATAGTCATGCCCAGTACACGTTCCATCCTCAGCTTCTCAGTTTCCAAGGTCTGCCATTTTCTAAGACCCAGCTTAGGCTTCGGGAAATGAATTGTTCTTGTCAAAACCTTTTGAATTCCTTTACAATACAGAATGCTCCTGTTGGCCTTAGAATGTAGAAAATCAAGTGGTTCAAAAATATGGGATAGAGATCTGAGAATTACAATAGTCTTTTTTGCCTCCTCAAATCCTTTTGGGAGCAAGGTTGGAAGTGAATGAATAACCCTATGTGACTGTTATGGATTGAATTGTGTCCCCCAAAATATGTGCTGAAGTTTTTACCCCAGTTCCTATAAATATGAACCAGTTTGGAAATAAGGGTTTTCTTTTGTTAATGAGGTTATACAGAGTAGGGTAGGCCCTAACACTAATCACTTCAAACTGGTATCATAAAAAGAGCAGAATAGACATGGACATACACAGGGGGAAGAGAGAGGCCATGTAAGGACCCATCTATAAATAAAGGAACACCAAGGATTGCTGACAGACACAAGAAACTAGGAGAGAGGCCCACGAAATAACCAACATGACCAAGACCCTGATTTGAATTTTTAGCCTCCAAAACTGTGATATAATAAATTGAGTTCTTTAAAACCACCCACTTGTGGTATTTAGTTATGGCAGTCCTAGGAAGCTAAGACAATAACCTTAACATAATCTGTTCATGCCAGGTACTTTCCTTGCCACACTCTATCTTTTTCCCCAACTCTAATTCCTCCTGCTCTTCTTGCTGCAGGCCCCCATACTAGTGCATTTGAAATACATCCTTATGTGTTCATGTATACCTGTAAAATATGTGGTGTTGGTTTGGGTGCATATATGTCTCTAATTTATATAAATCATATGGTATTATAAATCTCATACTGTTTCTTGCTTTTGTCACTCAATACTAGGTTTTGTTTTGTTTTTGCGGGGGTGTGAGGCATGGTGTTTCGTTATTGTTTTGTTTAGCTTTTTTTTTTCTTTTGCAACATATCATACATAAAAGAGTGCATGGACTGTCAAAGCCTCCTCTGTGCCCCTCCCTGTTATCACTCCCTTCCTTCGCTTAAGGGATCCTCTCAACTAAATTTTTCTTCATCACTCTCTTACTTTTTTTATTGTTCATCTCTGCACAATATTCCATTTACTTTTGCCTGATTTTACCCTTTATTTAAATGAATCGTAAGGACTGTATTCCGCTGTGACTTGCTTTTTAGCTCAACATTATTATTTATTATTATTTTGAGATTTATCTATGTTGTTGATGCAGTGGCAGTTAATTCATTTTCATTGCTATAGAATATACTGCTGTATGACTATATCATAATTTATTTGTCTACCAAAGGTGAACACTTGGATTTGTTGTCATTGTTGTAGCTATTGCTGGTAATGCTGCAATGAACAATTTTGACCATGTCTCCAGGTACAACTAGACAGGGGATTCTCTATGGAATATATAAGATTGGAATTGCTGAATCATTAGCTAAAGACATGCTCCTCCTCTAAGCAATGCCAACTACTCTTCAAGGTTATTATACTAATTCATACTCCCTCCAACATGGAATGAGAGTTCCCTTTCTCCATATCCTTAGCAGCACGTACATTGTCAAACTCCTCATTGTTCCCAGTCTAGTGAGTATGAAAAATTATTCATTGTGGTTTTAATGTGTATCCTCCTAATTGCCAATGAGCTTGAGTATCTGTTCATAACTTTATGGGACATTCATGTTTTCTCTTCTGTAAAATTCCTGATTGTATTTTTGCCCATTTTCCTTTTAAGTTGCCTTTTTCTTATGGATTTATAGGAGTTTTAAAAAAAAAATGTATTCTTGATACTAATCCTTTGTCAGATATATGTATTCCAAATACCTTCTCCCAATTTTTGGATTTAATTTTAGCTTGGTTTATGGCCTTTTTTTTTGTAAATAGAACAATCTATTTTTATCAGATAGAATTTATCAATTGTGCATATTTTGTGTCTTGCATAAAAAATTCTTTTCCTTGTGGTCATTACAATATTCTTGTATGTAAATCAGCTTTAAAATAGTATGTGATCATGGCCTTAGTCCTGTAATTAGCCTTCTCTGAACCTTGATTTGTAAACTACTTGTGACCTGGGGTTTTTATGAAGGTTATATACAATAAATGTGTATGAAAGAGCCTAGCAAAGAACTTCACATACAACTGACACTCAGTATGTTAGTCACCTCGTCTATTGTAGTATAATCTTAGTTCTATGTTTAGAGGCTGTGAGATTTTGGCAAGCAACTTCATTTTTGTAATAGCTAATGTTTGATGTGTTTATTATATGCTGAACATTTTGTTAAATGTTTTATTGTTCACTACAACTCTGTAAAATCGTTGTACAGATGAGCCAATTGAGGCTCAGAAAGAATAAGCGATTTGCCTTGGTCACATAGCCACTAAATGGCAGAGCTATTATCATATTCTTATGTGCCTCTTTACCTAGACATTTCACCAAAGTAAAATGCTTGATGACAGAGTCTGTGTTCAGAGAATAGCAAGAGCACTATGTTGTTGTTGTTAGGTGCCTTCGAGTCCATTCCGACTCATAGCGACCCTATGTATAACAGAACAAAATGCTGCCCGGTCCTGCACCATCCTCACAATTGTTGCCATGTTTGAGCCCACTTTTGCAGCCGTTGTGTCAGTCCATCTCATTGAGGGTCTTCCTCTTTTTCGCTGACCCTGTACTTTACCAAGCATGATGTCCTTCTCCAGGAACTGATCCCTTCTGATAACGTGTCCAAAGGATGTGAGACATAGTCTTGCCATCCTTGCTTCTAAGGAGCATCCTGGTTGTACTTACACTGTTTGAAAATAAGTTAATTGTTGTGTATTCAGGTATATGGCAGAGAAGAGAGTGTGAAAGTGATCTACATAGTTACTGCTTTTCACTTTGCAGAACATGTGGTACGATTTGCCCTGATTTACATCTCCCATTCCCCTAGGCCTGATTCAGAGTTACTAGAAACCTTCCCCTCCTAAAACTAACTGCCTTGAGCCTACATCCCTCATGGTTTGCATCCTAAAGACAGTGCCCATAATTTAACTAACCACATTGATCCTCTCCAGGGAATTCCACATCACGTGGAGTATTGCTCCGGTCACAATGTAACTAGACTCCTGTGATTATCTTCCCATCAGAATCCTGAGTTACCCAGGACACACGTGTCAACAGGGTTTAAAGCGCTGTTCATTTGCCTCCCCAGATAGATGTTGAAACAGGATCTCTCACCACCAGTCAAACTACCCAGACGACCAAGCAACTCAGGAACCATTTGCTAAAGCTTACACTCTTTTGGCATTCGGTTTTTCACCGGAAGAATTACAGCATCCTGTACACTGGGTTCATTCAATCACTGAATGTTAGATCTGGAAAGACCATAACAACCATCTAGGCACCTCCCACACTATAGTGAGAAGAAAACAAGATTCAAAGACTGAATGCATAGGAGTAAATTCCTCTGGAGTAGATGTACATCCTTGGTTGAAGAGCATATGTCTGGATTTTCTTCATCTATAAAATGAAGATTACAAAACAATACCTGACCTTGCTACATCATAAAGTTGTGAGAATCAAATGAAATACATAAATGTTTCTGTGAAAATCTGCTTTAATGCAAGTATAAAATTGCATATGTAAGAGAAAAGGAACAAATACAAACATTTGTTAAGTTAGTGAAGAATTTTTACAAATTTAACTTTAAGCAAAGTGTCCCATAAAATGCATAACTAAATATTAGAGATTTGGAAATTTTTGCTCTGTGCTCAGATGAACACTATGAAGCAAGTGTGTAGGGCATTCAGCAGATTTCACAAAGAAAAGGCCAGTTACTCTCATCTTCAAATTGTATCCACACAGAGTATGGGTGCCATTATTATACCCTATCTATGACTACTGGCAGTGGAAGACACTAACAATCAACAACAGTTCTCTTTCTAAATGAGCATCTACATATGGTTTTAGAATCTTTCTAACACAGTATTCCAGGAGTCATAAACAATTATTTACTGAAACTATTTTTTTGTATCTTTGAAAAATGAATTCAAGGATATATTGTTGTTGTTATTAGGTGCCATCAAGTTGGTTCCAACTCACAGCCACCCTATGTACAAAAGAACAAAACATTGCCTTGTCCTGCATCATCTTCACAATTGTTGCTGTTTGAGCACATTTTTGTAGCCACTGCATCAGTCCATCTTGTGGAGACACTTGCTCTTTTTTTCTGAACCTCTACTTTACTAAACATGATGTCCGTCTCCAGGGACAGGTCCCTCCTGATAACATGTCCAAAGTACGAGAGACGAAGTCTCGCCATCCTCACTTCCAAGGAGCACTCTGGCTGTATTTCTTTCAAGGCTCTATAGCCTATGGTATATTCCTGAAATAAAATTTGTTTCAATAACTCCAAAACTTAGTGCCTTACAAGAAAAAGAAATAAAGGGCATCCAAACAGGTAACAAAGAAGTAAAACTGTCCCTATTTGCGGATGTTATGATACTATACTTAGAGAACTCAAAAGACTCCACAATAAAACTATTGGAACTAATAGAAAGATTCAGCAGAGTAGCAGGATACAAGACAAACATACAAAAATCAATTGGTTTCCTATACACCAATAAAAAGAACAACAAAAAGGAAATCACGAAAACAATACCATTTATAATAGCCCCTAAAAAAAAAAAAAACAAAAAACTTAGAAATAGATCTAACCAGGGATGTAAAAGACCTATACAAAGAAAACTACAAAACACTGTTGCAAGAAACCAAAAGAGACCTACATAAATGGAAAAACATACCAGGCTCATGGATAGGTAGACTCAACATTATGAAAATGTCGATTCTACCCAAAGTAATCTACAAATACAATGCAATCCTGATCAAAATACCAACAGCGTTCTTTAACGAGATGGAAAAACTAATGATTAACTTTATATGGAAAGGGAAGAGGCCCCAGATAAGTGAAGTACTATTGAAGAAGAAGAATAAAGTAGGAGGACTCAAACTACCTGACCTCAGAACCTATTATACAGCTATGGTAGTCAAAACAGGCTGGTACTGGTACAATAACAGACACATTGACCAATGGAACAGAATTGGGAACCCAGATGTAAATCCATCCACTTATGGTCATCAGATCTTCAACAAAAGCCCAAAGTCCATCAAATGGGAAAAGACAGTCTTTTTAACAAATGGTGCTGGCAAAACTGGATTTCCATCTGCAAAAAAATGAAACAGGACCCATACCTCACACTGTACACAAAAACTAATTCAAAATGGACCAAAGACCTAAATATAAAACCAAAAACTATAAAGACATAGAAGAAAAAGACAACACTAGGAGCCCTAATACATGGCATAAACATGATACAAACCATAACTAACAATACACAAATACCAGAAGATAAGCTAGTTAACTGGGATCTTCTAAAAATTAAACACTTATGCTCATCAAAAGACCTCACCAAAAGAGTAAAAAGAAAACCTATAGATTGGGAAAAAAAAATTGTTGACAAATCCAACAAAGGTCTAATCTCTAAAATCTACAGGAAAATCCAGCACCTCTACCAAAAAAAGAAAAAAAAATACAATTAAAAAATGAGCAAAGGATATGAACAGACACTTCACCAAAGAAGACATTCAGGTGACTAACAGACGCATTAGGAAATGCTTGAGATCACTAGCCATTAGAGAAATGCAAATAAAACCCACAATGAGATACTATCTCACCCCAACATTACTGGCACGAATCAAGAAAACAGAAAATAACAAATGTTGAAAAGGCTGCGTGGAGATTGGAACTCTTGTGCACTGCTGGTGGTAATGTGGAATGGTACAACCATTTTGGAAAAACGATATGGCACTTCCTTAAAAAGCTAGAAACAGAAATACCATATGATCCAGCAATGCCACTCCTAGGAACAGATATTAGAGAAATAAGAGCCGTCACACCAATAGACATATGCATACCCATGTTTATTGAAGTATTATTCACAACATATGAATGGATAAACAAACTATGGTACATACACACAGTGGAATAGTATGCAACGATAAAGAACAACAATGAATCTGGGAAGCATCTCACAACATGGATGAATCAGGAGGGCATTATGCTGAGTGAAATAAGTCAATCACAAAAGGACAAAGATTGTATGGGACTACTATTATAAAATCTCATGAAAAGGTTTACATACAAAAAGAAATCTTTGATGGTTACTAGGGAGGGGAGAAGTCGGGCTGGAAAAACATAAATAGACAATAGATAAGTGGTAACTTTGGTGAAGCGTAAGACAGTACATGATATTGGGGAAGACAGCACAACTTGACCAATGCAAGGTCATGGAAGCTCGATAGACACATCCAGACTCGCTGAGGGACTGATTTACTGGGCTGAGGGTTGGGGACCATAGTCTCGGAGAACATTAGCTCAACTAGCACAACATACTTTATAAAGAAAATGTTCTACATTCTACTTTGGTGAGTAACGACTGGGGTCTTAAAAGCTTGTGAGCGACCATCTAAGATACTCCACTGGTCCCACCCGGTCTGTAGCAAGGGAGAATGAAGAAAACGAAAAACACAAGGAAAAGATTAGTCCAAAGGACTAAGGGACCACAACTACCACAGCCTCCACCAGACTGAGTCCAGCACAACTAGATGGTGCCCAGCTACCACCAACAACTGTTCTGACAGAAATCACAATAGAGGGTCCTGGACAGAGGTGGAGAAAAATGTAGAACAAAATTCTAACTCACAAAAGAAGACCACACTTACTGGTCTGACAGAGACTGTAGAAACCCCAAGAGTATGGCCCCCAGACACCCTTTTAACTCAGTACCGAAGTCACTCCTAAAACTCATTTTTCAGCCATAGATTAGACAGACCCATAAAACAAAATGAGACTAAAGGGGCACACCAGCCCAAGGGCAAGGACGAGAAGGCAGAAGGGGACAGGACAGCTGGTAATGGGAACCCAAGATCGAGAAGGAGAGAGTGTTGAAATGTCGTGATGTTGGCAGCCAATGTCATAGATGCAAACACAAGCTAAGGAATGCCAAGAATTGCCAAGGATTGCCAGGAACCAGAAGATAGGAAGCAGCATGGAACAGTTTTTCTCTCAAAAGCTTCAGAAGGAATCAACACAGCTGATACCCTAATTTGGGCTTCTGGCCTCCAGAACTGAGACAATAAGTTTCTGTTCCTTAAAAAAAAAAAAAAAAACTTAGTGCCTTAGAACAACAGTAACTGATTTTGTGGGTTGGCTTGGAGTTTCCTCTGGTGGTTTTCCCTAAGCTCACTTTTTCACTTGTACTCAGCTGGACATCTGGTTGGGCTGGAGGCTCCAAGATGGCCTCACTCACAAGTCTGGGAGTTGATGTCGGCTTTCATTTGGCATGCCTCAGTTCTCCTCCATGTGACCTCTAGAAGATAAGACTGACTTTCCTTACATGGTGTTCTTAGGGCAACATTCCAAGAGGGAAAATGCAGAAACAGCAAGGTCTTATAAAACTTAGCTTCAGAAGTCACATATCTTTACTTCACTGCCCTATTCTACTGGTGAAAGCAAGTTGCAAAGACAACCTAGATTCAAGAACATACAAAAAAATGCTCCACCTATGGATGGGAGGAGCAGCAAAGTCACATTGCAAAAGGGGCTTGCAAAGGGGGTGGGAGGAATTTGTGACCATTAAACGATCTATTAGAGTCTTCCTTCTTGCCACAAATTATTCATATTCTTCCCACATGTAAAGTGTACTTACCTCCATCCTAGGCCTACTCAAAATCTCATCAAAATTGTATTAGTTATTTATTGCTGGATAATAAATTATCCCAAAATTTAGCTGCCTAAAATGACAATGGTCACCTCACACAGTTCTGTGAGCCAGAAATTCAGGAGAAAGTTGGCTAGTGTTTCTGCCTCAGGGCTCTCATGAGGTTGCAGTCAAAATGTCAGCCAGAATTGCAGTCATTTAAAAGCTTGAATGGGTCAGTAGGATGGACTTCCAAGATGGCTCACTCAGAGGGCTGCGGGCAGGAGGCATCAGTTCTTTACTACATAGGCTTCCTCGTAAGGCTTCTTCACGGTTCTCACAACATGGAAGCTGGCTTTCTCCAGAGTGAGTGATCTAACAGACAGCTGGGGGAAAACTATAATGTCTTTTGTGACGTAGGCTTGGAAGAGTGACATAGCTATTTCTGCAATATCTTATTAATTACCGAGGTCAGCCCCATCCAGTGTGGCAAGGAATTATACATTTCAATCCAGTGTGGGAAGGAACTATACATTTTCATTCAGTGTGGGAGGGGACTGTGCAAGGCCACTGAGGACCATCTTGGAGGCTGGCTACCACTCCAATTATGGCATCAAGTCTCAGTCTATTGGAGGGAGGAAGGAGGGAACATTTATTTGCCAGAGCTCTCATATCTCCCTCCTAAACTCATTTGTTCAAATTTTACCTTCCAGGAATTTTATTCCCCACACCCAGCCCCTGCAACAGCCGCTCAGGAAGCCAGATCTCATGCCTGCAGCTTGGTCTTCATCTGAGTCCAGAAGTGCTGTGAGATACCACTGACTGGGTCATGTTGTTGGTTAGCTCAGGAGATTTCATTCCATGCATCACCTCAGAGCTAGACAGCTGCAACAGCTGAGTGGAGCAGACAGCAAGGGTTTAAGAGACAGGTAAAGCCAAGAGAATCTGAAGTGAGATTTAAACACATTTATTCGCTGAGGTCTGGGTTCCTGAAACAATCATTGTCAAGAAGGTGGGATCATCATCATTGCTTAAACCAATCACGGCCCACCTCTCAAAACAAATGCAGGTGAGGGGAAGAGGTGAACTTGATGTCAAAGAGAAAACTACAATGTCAGCACTAGCCAGCCTTCAAAAGCTTATAAGGAAACATACATCAAGTTGCCAGCTGCATTGGTTGGTAGCCAGCTGTCATAAGAGGAGTCCTGACTCACTTCAGGCAAAATGTGCTTCAGCCAAGCCACACACTCACCATGGCTCTTCTGTTCCTTCCACCTGGGACGTTTCTCCTCCATCTTGCCATTGACAGCCCATCTTACCTTTGAGCTAATCTCAAAAGCCTCCCCTGATGTTTCACAGCCAGAAAACATAGGCTACAAGAAATGAAGGCTTTAGAATTTGTAGGGATTTTACAAATATAGATTAGGAGTTTTCAGACTGTGTTCCATGGAGTTGTAGAGCCCTCTCAGATGTGACCTTAGAGGACTGAAGGGAAAAGCTAAACAGTTAGCATTCCAGACATCCTGCACCACCAGCGAGAGCAGCTCTGAATTCATTTCTGCATGTACATATATACATAGTTGCATGGTTTGTTTAAAAATTAATTTTCCTTTGTGGAAAATACTTCTTGGGGAGACAGGTTAAAAATAAAACCCCCTTATTATAAAAGGAAGAACACTAAAGCTCTGAGAAGGGACCAAGGCATGTGCTGAAGGTCATGGTGCTGATATAATCTCTCTTCTTCAAGACAACAATGCCAAAATTTGAACAGAGCCATGCTGGGCCTCTTGAGTCCTCTCTTCTCCAGAATAAATGTTCCAACTCCTACAAATCTTACTCATGTGAAGAGATTCCAAGTCATCTCACCAATCCCTTACTCAACTTCTTGCTAAAATCAGTTAAAGCATAATGCCAAGAAATGAATATGATGACTCAGATGGATAGGAACGGCAGAGAGAAGAGCAGGGCTGCCTCGTCCCCCATCAAAACCCTGCAGTCCTAATAATGAAGCCAGGGTTCACATTAGCTGCTTGGCAGTCACGAAACACATTGCCTCATCCTGTCAGTTAAATCCTCCAAGACTTTTTTTCACACACTGCTGCAAAGACTTTCTCCCCATCCCATTGTCATCCATTTGTTTGTTTGGGCCCAATTTCAGGAATTAATATTTATTTTATTTATTCTGAGAATCCATGATTCTAAATGGCCAGTCTTGTGCGTTTCTGGCCATTCTGTGGGTGGACTGAGGATATTCCAGGGCAGGGGTAGCAAACTCAGATACCTACAGGGACCAAGCAGGTAGGGAGGGAGGTAATGTGACTAAATGAAGGTGGCCAGGTATAATTCAAACCTGTGAGGTGGAAATTCTGGTGAACTAGAACTCTCAACCCCGTCTAAAGAGACAGCTGCTGTTCAACTTCAGCTCATGCAAGAATTGAGCCCAGTGTTGCTAAGTCTTCTGATTTTTCAAGAAAAGCCAGAAATGTGAATGTTTACTGGAAATATTTAGTCTTTTAAATGTTGGCCACTAATTCAAAAAGTTGTAATGCACTCTATCGGCCAAACAAAACACATCTGCAGGCTGGATTCAGCCCATGGACTTCAAGTTTGCAACCTCTGCCCTGTGGGGATGAGGGAGTTGGGCAGCACTTATTGAGACAAAAATATAAAATGATTTGAATTATCTTGGATTAAATAGCATAACATTTATTTTTTAATATTCCCCTGTTAATCATGGGCTTGAGCATTTTAAATCTGGAAAGCATTTCTGGGATTATACGGTTGAATCCCCTTGTTTTAGAAAAAGAGAAATCTGTGATCCAGAAAGAAGTGACTTGGATTGTAATTAAATATATTCTTGTGAAATGAATCATAAAGTCAGATTTTCAATAGGGGTAGGGGCCATATTGGTCCCTTAGTCCAGGATTTCTCAATTTCGGCACTCTTGGCGTTTGGGGCCAGACAATTCTTTGTTGTGAAGGGATGACCTGTGCATTGTAGAATATTTAGCAGCATCTCTGGCCTCTACCTATAGCTGCCAGTAGCACATCCTCTTCTCCGTCATGACAACAAATGCCTCTCCAGATATTGCCAAATGTCTCTGGGAGACAAAATCACCTCCAGTTGAGAACCACTGTCTAGTCCAATCTCTGTCTTACAGTTGGGGAAACTAAGGCAGAAAGTTTAAGAGTTTTGCCCAAGATCACAGGAGGACTTATTGGAAGGGCTGGTGCCAAGACTCAGGATTCTTAATTCCCAGTAGAATGCTCTCACCATGCAAGTCTGCAATTTTATTAGTAAAGGAACTGTCTAAAACTGCGTATTTAAAACACAAAGGCGATATGGCATAATGGTGAGGAGCACTGCTTCTAAGATCAACAGACTGAGCTGGATTCTTAGTTCTTCTACTTACAAACTTTGTGATGTTGACCAAATTAACCTCTCTCAGTGTTTCTTTCCTTATTTTAACAGTGAGTGATAAAATGCCATGTAGTACTTGCTGCATAGTAGGGATTAGGTAAAAAGAAGTTATTATCATTATTGCTATTATTATTATTAACTGGACCTGAGGTTGCAAACTATATCCCAAAATCCTAATGTGGCCTGTCTATTTTATATAGCCTGTGATCTAAGCGTGATTTTTACATTTTAAAATGGTTAAAAAAATCAAAAGAATACTATTTTGTGTTACTTGAAAATTACGTGAAATTCAAATGCCAGTGTCCAAAAATAAAGTTTTATTGGAACACAGCCATGCTTATTTAATTGCATATAGTCTATGACTGCTTTTCTGCTACAACAGTAGAGTTGGGTAGTTACAATGAAGATCATATACCTGGAAAAGCCTAAAATATATACTCTCTGGCCCTTTATACAAAAAATTGGTCAATCTGTTAACTAGACCTTTGGTCTCTAGGGAGAAAAACAGCAGTCATAACTAGGACAGAGGCCTTTGGTGAGTAGGAGGTAACGTGGCAGAATAATTAATTGTTCCTTTCAAGGTCTTTTGCAGCACTAGTACCTGTAACTGTTGTATTTAACCCTGCTCACTTGAAACATTTCTCAGCATCTGCATACACCGAGTATTTTCAGAAATCATTTAAATTGTTAAAAAGCAAAAGATTTCACTCTAAGGACTAAGGTGCATCTGACCAAAGCCATGGTGTTTTTAATCGCCTCACATGCATGTGAATGCTGGACATTGAATAAGGAAGAACAATTGATGCTTTTGAATTATGGATACCGAATATACCATGGACTGCCAAAAGAACTGTTTCAGTCATCTAGTGCTGCTCTAACAGAGATACCACAATTGGGTGGTTTCAACGAAGAAAAGTCCATTCTCTCACAGTCCAGTAGGCTACAAGTCCAAATTCAGGGCATCAGCTCCAGGGGAACACTTTCTTCATCGGCTCTGGAGGAAAGTCCATGTCATCAGTCTTTCTTTGGTCTGGGAGCTTCGCTGCGCAGGAACCTCAGGTCCAAAGGACGCCCTCTGCTCCCAGCACTGCTTTCTTGGTGGTATAAGGTTCCCATGTGTCTCTGCTCGCTTCTCTCTTTTATATCTCAAAAGAGATTGCATTAAGACACTGATCTTGTCAATCTCATCAGTATAACCTCATCACAGTGATAGAATTTACAACACATGAGATCACATATAATCTCATCATAGTGATAGAGTTCACAACACATAAGGACATCACATCAGATAACACAATCATACAATACTAGGAATCATGACCTAGCCAAGTTGCTACCCACATTTTTGGGGGGACACAATTCAATCCATGACAAGAACAAACAAATCTGTCTTGGGAAAAGTACAGCCAGAATGCTCCTTGAAAGCAAGGATAGCAAGACTACGTCTCACATACTTTGGACATGTTATCCGGAGGGACCAATCCCTGGAGAAGAACATCATGCTTGGTAAAGTAGAGGGTCAGCGAAGAAAAGGAGAACCTGCAATGAGATGGATTGACACAGTGGCTGCAACAACGGACTCAAACATAACAATGATCATGAGGATGGCGCAGGACCGGGCAGTGTTTCATTCTGTTGTACATAGGATCGCTATGTATCGGAACCAACTTGATGGCACTTTACAACAACAACATAGCTTCCAAAGTCATCTGGAGGACATGAAAAACCTTTACTTTTTATAGATGTCCTCTCTTGAATAAGTCTCATTTTAGAATTGGTACACAGAGGTAGTTTTCAAAATCTGGACTATTCATCAAAAAGAAAGGAAGTGGTTTGCTTGGTGTTAAGCCATCCACATATTTTAAGTGTTGCACGATTTGGACAGGACAATAAAGAGGGATATCCGGTAAAAAGGGAAAATAGATAAGAACTATCTGCCAAGACTTAAATTTAAGACATGTTGTTATTTATTTATTTATTATTAATACCTTAAGCATCTTGGCTATGATTTAATCTGACCATAGGCCAAGAGTTTAGAAGTCAGGATACCTGTTTACAGCCCTAGGCCTGCCACTAACTAGATTATGACTTCCAAAATTTCTTTTTAACTCAGTCAGATACAAATATTGATTCCTAATATGTATCCGACACTGTGCTGGGCATTGGAAGTACAAAGATAAATCAGACATGGTCTTAACCCTAAAAGATTTCACCTTGGGTCTGGTTAAGTCATTGAATGTCTTTGAGTGTCAGCTCTCTCATCTATAAGAGGAGGGCATCAAACCAAATATTTTATTCATTCAAGAAAATTATTGAGCTCCTCTGTCTTGCCATGCACTCTGGTGGGTAACAAAAGATAAAAATAGAAATATATCACTATAATCATTCCACTATAAAATATGCCTAGTCTCTGTCCTATGAAGTAGCTCTCAGATAATTATAATAAATGCAAAATAGATATGTGAAGCATGTAAAGGGAAGCCACTGATTCTTTATTCTTTCTGAAAGAGAAGGATAGACTTCATAGGAGAAGTAACTTTAGGGTAAGTGTAATGGTTAAGATTGTGTGTCAACTTGGCTGGACCATGATTCTTAGTGTTTATATGTGATCACTCCCATGATGGAATCTTCTGTGAGTAGCCAATCAGTTGAAAGGAATTTTCCTTGGAGGTGCGGCCTGATCTGAACATAAGCAGACCTTCTTGCTTGTTTGCTCACTCTGGATCCTGCAGCTGCCTCCTGTTTGTCTGACCTGCAGTTCTTGGGACTTGAGCTATCAGCTTATCTGCCAGTCTTGGCATTTGTTGACCTTCACTGCCCGTGAGTGGGAGCCCTGCTCTCCAACCTGCCGATCGTGAGTTCGCCAGCCCCTGTGGCTATGTGAATCGAGAGAAGCCTCTATCCTGATCCATGGATGTAGGACGTTCCAGCCTCTACAGTCATGTGAGCCATTTCTTTGATATAAATCTCTCTATATATATATTTGCTTTACTGGTTTTTCTTCTCTAGTGAACCCAGCCTAAGACAGTAAGTCTTAAAAAATTAGTTCATTGATATTATAGTGTGTTGGGAGCTCCCATCATTGAGAAGGGATAAAGCCAGACTAAAATGAATTAAGAATGAGGGAAGAGGACCGTGGCCAATAGAGTCACCACTTTCCCCTCTGGAGCTAGGATTTCAAAACCAAGTCCAAGTGAGATGGCAAGATTCAGTCTAACCTAGTACAAGGTCACTGACCAGGGAGAATCTGACCCAAAGGAGTGAGGCGGCAAGGCATGTCATTCAGGCCTCAGGGCATTCACTGTTATTGATACCTCAAGTAAATTAAAAAGACTCCTGGTTGGTGAAAATGGTTAATGCACTTGGCTGTTAAAGGTTGGGGTTTGAGTCCAGAAGCTCCTCAGAAGAAAGACCTGGGGATCTACTTCCAAAAAGTCAGCCACTGAAAACCCTGTGGAGCACAATTCTATTCTGACATGCACGGGGTCACCATGAGTTGGAATTAATTTGATGGCAACTGGTACTGGTTTACTCCAAAGCAAATTATGTAAATCAGGTACACAGCACCCCAGGAGAAAGGGGCTGATGAGTACTAGGATGGAGTCAGGCAAATAGCCTACTGCTCAGTTTTTAGGATCTCACTCTGGACTTGTGGGAACAAGTACAACAGAAATATACAAGCAGAATTTAGACCTACGATGGATGAGAATCAAGACGCAGCAACACCATGCTCACAGGGCTCTGTGCTGGGATAAGGGATGCACATGCACAGCTACAGATTATTCCCAGACCTCATGTACATGTGGTGAGGGAGCAGTCAGTCCTAGGGGATCACGATTTTGCAAGTGTGGACATCATGGCAGGAAGTTCAGGCAAGTTCTGTCATGAATTTCAAGAACGGTAAGAGGACTTTGCAGATGGAAGGCACAATATGTACAAAAGCACAGGCATGCTCTTTAAGACCTTTTCTACTCTAACTCTCAAAACCCTTCTTTTCTTGCCCTCAAGTTGCTGTCTGCAAATATGTCACAATGCCAAGGGGAGAGGCCTCATCACAACACTCCACTTGATGAGTTCTGAGCAATTTGGCAGGAGAAGTGGGGTTCTTACACGTTCTTTAATGCTGTTCTGATTAAATTTAATTAAATTCTGAATGTTCAATCCCATTGCACAAGGCAGAGGATAGAGCTAGACCTGCCTTCCTCAGGAAGAATCCCTCAACCTTTAGACTCTTAAGGACTCTTCAGAAATTTTGGATGCTTCTGTTTGACTCGATGACTGCATCTTCCCCCATTTCCCGTTACAATCTTACCCTACACACTTCTCCATTTCCAAGGGTTCCCTGTAAAGTCCTGTCCCGCTGCAGCCAGTTCAGAGTGCACCTGGCCACAGCTATTCATTGACTCCCTCACCCCCTCCTACTTCTCATGAGACCCAGGTTGTACTAAGATTCCCAGAGTGCTGTGCCAAAGCCTTCCTCTCTACCACCCCCACCCCCAAACACACACACACACCCTCCCTGATCCACTCCTAGGCCACAGTGCATTTGGGGGGAAATTCAATCCATATGTTTCCTTCTCTTTCTACAGAACGCATCCAGCCATTGTTTAAAAAGCAAAGCAACAGCCAAGAAGAGCCATGTGAGGCCTCTCTTGGCCTTCCAATCCTTCATTAGGGAGCAGAGAAAGGAAGATATTGCCAAGAGCAAACCTGAAACATTCCTTTGGGTTCAGTTCAAAGCCTGCAAGTCGTGTTTCCAAACAAACATGTCCCTAGAACTGACAGAGCAAGGTACTATCCAAGGAACCTCTTGGATGAAGAGATGGCAACAGCAACCACAGCACGACAGCAACCACCACCACAACAAACCCAGCCCTGTGAAGACTGTGAATTGAACCAGTTTTCAGGAGGTTGTTTTAAATTGTTGTTGGCAACTCCATCTACAACTGAACAAAACATTGCCCAGTCTTGTACCATCCCCATGATTGGTTGCAGATTGGACCCTTGCATTTTTATTGGCTGATTTTGAGAAGTAGATCAAAAGGCCTTTCTTGATAGTCCGTCTTAATCTGGAAGCTCTGCTGTGATGCTGAACCTGTTCAGCATCATAGCAACACACAAGCCTCCAGTGACAGATGAGCAGAGGCTGCGCATGATGTGCATATGCCAGGAATCCAAAACTGACATATGCCCTCTCTGAGGGTATAAGCTCTTCCTAATTGTATGCACACGTTATGAGAGGGTCAGGGATATTAGACTTCAAAGGGACCTGAGATATCTATCAGGTGTCTTGAGCATCTCATTTTAAAATAAGAGAAAACAAGACTCAGAAAAGGCAAGGAACTTGTTCAAGATGAAATAGCTGATCAATGTTAAATGTAGAAACCAGGCCTTTGATTCCAAGTTCAGGGCTCTGATTCCAAGTTCAGGGCTCTGACCTCTGTGCACTGTGCCCTGCCCTCACACAGATGCTAGGTACCTGATATAGATGGGATGCATTTCCACGCTTTAGCCTTCCTAGCTTATTCTGTACCAATCTTTTGTAAAGTTTTCTTTTTTCATCTTATCTACTTTTCTTGTATTTTATGCTTTTCGTAAACATCATGGCAGTTGAGGACCCAATATTGTTATTAAAATGCAACTGGGAATTCTTAAATATAATGCAGGTAGTCCGGGACTTAGGACATATTCAAGTTATGACAAACTTCACTTAGAACCATCTTTTTTTTGGTACATCTTATCATTAATAATATGTACCACATACAATGTTACAGTGAGTATTTGCTGATGCTATGATTCTTAGATGTTCACTCATAGATGGTCAATGTTATGATTTATAAAGATACTGATAATAAAGGGCAACAATAATGAAACCAAAAAAAAAAAGAGGTATTCAATGTATGTCAGAACCGACTTAGGACGGAGTTGTTGAAACAAAACCCCATCATAAATTGGATACTACTTGTCTATCATACTGGGATCTGAGAAAACACTACAGAACTATAGTAAGAATTCAATTTGTAATATTAACACAACAATTCATAAAGTTAAGATAGGAAATCAAGGTCCTTATGTGTTTTTTAAATTTATTTATTTATCACACGTTTATTTGGCACCTTACCAAGGGGAGCCCTGGTGGCACAGTGGTTAAGAGCTTAGCTGCTAACCAAAAGGTCAGCAGTTCGAATCCACCAGCTGCTCCTCAGAAACCCTATGGGGCAGTTCTACTCTGTCCTATAGGGTCACTATGAGTTTTTTTTTTTTTTTTTAATGTATCAAGGGGAGCCCTAGTGGTGCAGTGGTTAAGAGTTTGGCTGCTAACCAAAAGGTCAGCAGTTTGAATCTACCAGCTACTCTTTGGAAACCCTATGGGGCAGTTCTACTCTGTCCTATAGGGTTGCTATGAGTCCGAATCGACTCGACGGCAACAGGTTACGTATCAAGTGCTCTTCTATTGCTACTGTTCTTAGCTGTCATTGAGTTGGCTCCTACTCATAGTCACCCCATGTACAATGGAATGGAACAAAATGCTGCCCCGGTCCTGTGCCATCCCCATCCATGAACGGTTGCAGATCAGACCATTTGATCCACAGGGTTTTCATTGGCTGATTTTCACAAGTAGATTGCTAGGCCTTTCTTCTTAGTCCATCTTAGTCTGGAAGCTCTGTTGAAACCTGTTCAGCATCATAGCAACACACAAGCCTCCACTGACAGAAGGGTGGTAGCTGCACACGAGGTGCATCAGCTGGGAATTGAACCCAGGCTTCCTGCACAGAAGAAGAGAATTCTACCAAAGCCTTGCTCTTCTATAGTGCTAAAGATTTTATGAAAACCAACAAGTCTCATTTGCTCCCACCTTTGCAAAGGTTCTTTCAGATGACTCTTTTCAGCCTTAAACTTCCAAGACTCTGAGAGAGAATCTCAGACAATGAGGAAGACCACTGCACAAAGAACAAGGATAAGAAAATGGGGCAAATGAGAGTAGGAGAAGGGAGGCGGAGACTGCAAGTTTGGAAAGTAGGTAAGAGATGGAAGAGAGGGAAAAAAGGTAGAATCTGAAATCTGAGGAGTCCCAGAGATAATACTGGTCATGGAGCAGGATGTCATAGAAAGACCACCGACTCTGGAGTCAAACAATAGAGGTCCAAATCCTAAATGCTCCACAACTAGTTGGAGAAGTTGTTTAACCTTTCGTCATTCTAAGCCCCTATCTCCTAATCTACACAATGAGGATAACGCCACATACTTCCAAGGATAAAATAAGGTCATAAATTTGAAGTGTCTGACACCATAGTGGTTGACCAACAAACACAAAATTATCTTCCCCCTACATATAAGATGGAGCCTGGAAAGGCAGATGGTTACTCTGCCCTTTACTGGTTTATTCTGATGCCTGATCACCCTGTTCCTCTTGTCAAGGGAGTTCGGGAGATTGGAACCACAAAAGAATCAAGTCCCATGGGCTCAAGTCCCAATTCAACTGTTACAAAAGTCATTCTGTTGTACATGGGGTCACTACGAGTCAGAACCGACTTGACAGCACCTAACAACAACAACGAAGTCTATATCCCTTCCCCTCTCAACCAGCGAGCCTAGGTTCATTCTGCCTACACATACCTTGCCTTGGGCAAAAGTGAGACAAACCCAATATCAGGATGTTGGGAAGTGGGGTGCGGAGAACCCCAGCCTCATAGTGTGCCGGTCTATTTGTACAGCTGCAGTTGATTAGATGAAACCATAATTGTTTTGTAATTTTGCTCAAAGTTTAATCCTGGAGAAAGAAGAATGGATTGTTGGCTTTCCATTTTTCTCTTTCAGTAATTTTATTTTGTTTTTATTTCCCATCATAATATTTAGATAATATTTGTATAATGGAAGACAATCGTAATGAAGGATAATCTAACAGAGTGCTCCCAGGCACATTTACAAAAGCCTTCACCTCAGGAATGGTTCGTTGACCCAGACAGTGGGCAGCGGAGGCCATGGAAAAGCTTGTTTCTATGGACAGGGAAGTGATCCGTGCCAATCAGCTAGTGAGTTACTCTTCCAACATGCTCTATAAGTAAGATGTAGTGTAATAAATCATTCCAACAAGCAAATAGTCATGATGTACCATACACCTTCCAGGTTACAAACCCATGCTAAGAACTGAGATGCCAGCATGAATAAAACATGAGCCTTGGGGCTGGGATTAAGGTGAGGCGAGTGAGGCAGACCTCGGGTGCAAAATTTAAGGGGGCACCAAAAAATTTAATAATCAACATAAATAATGTTTTAATGCAATATTTTAAAAAATCAAATTAAGGCAAAAAAAAAATCCACGACGAACCATATATCAAACTTTTAAATAAAGACAGGATCAGTATTACTGATTTTTCCTTTTGTCTCAGGCTCCAGTATGGCTAGGTGGGGCACTGATAAGCCTTCTACTCAGAGTTCACAGTCCTCCGTTCCATTCAATCATTTGTCCTTAATTTATGTAACATATATTTACTTACCTCAGAATGCATCATAATTATAGGAGTCCCTTGGAGAAAATTGTGAAGTGCTTAGCTACTAAACAAAAAGCTGGCAGTTTGATTCCACCCAGAGGCACCTCAAAAGAAAGGCCTGGTAATCTGCTTCCAAAAGATCACAGGCATTGAAAACTCTACAGAGCATAGTTCTACTCTGCACCCATGGGATTGCCATGAGTCAGAATCAATTCGATGGCAGCTGATGATGGCATCATAATCATCTTGGAAATGTTATAAAAATACAGCTTCCTGGGGCCCACACTAGTTTTACTAGGATGGAATCTCTGAGATTCTCGAAAAGATTCTTGGTCAACCAAGCCAGCACCATGTGCAGAAAATAACAACAACAAATCACACCAGTTGCCAGCAAGTTGATTCCAACTCATGGCAACCCCTTCTGTGTCAGAGTAGAACTGTGCAGAAAATGAGTGCCTTAAATTCCATCCAATCTGAACTATTCACTTTTCTCTGTACTTACCTGACACATTTTCCTATGTCTATTTCTTGAATCATTTTTAATACAACCTAAGGATTGTCTGCTATTCTCAGACTATCATAAAACCTATGGGTTTTTTAAGCTTCTATTCAAATACTATCTTGTTGATTGTGTCTTGCCTGATTTCCTCTGATAGAAATGATCTGTTTTTTCATTTGTACCTTTTGAGGCGCTCATTATACTCTTCCTTTGCACTGCAGATATTTCTTTAATTTGTTACCTTTTGTTTAAGTGTGAAATCTAGGCTAGATGACTACATACTACATATATTTTATCCATAGAGATGCCTCACTATAAATAAATGTTGTAGAGAGCAAAGGCAGAACACGATCACAGAGCTTTGAGAAAGAATGCTTGTAACTCAAGAATTATACGACTAACCAAGAAGGCATGTGTGCTTGAAATTAACAAAAATACCTTGTCAGGTCTATAAAGCAGTTGCCCTCAAGTTGATTCTGACTCATGGTGACCCCATATGTGACCCCATCTGTTGCGGAGTAGAACTGTGCTTATTAGGGTTTTCATAACTGTAAACTTTTCGGAAATAGATTGGCAAGCTTTTCTTCCAAGGCATCTCTGCGTCAGTTGAAATCACCAATCTTTCAGTTGGTTAGCAGCCGAGTGCTTAACACTATGCACCACCCAGGGAACCCCCTTAAGCCTATAGGGCCTCATAAAATATATCACACAAGAATCTTTACTGCAAACATTGCTCAAACGTTGCTCAGGTAATTCCAAGGAATTTCATCAAAATAAGGATTAACAATAAGAATGAGACAGTTAAACTGGCAATAAATATTAAAATTAGCTTATAAGGGGAAAGATAAACAAAAGTACATTTAACTGAGGAAAAAAGAGTTGTGTCTGATAATTTAAATAACTGGTAACTCCTTTTTTATAATTTTATTTTTGTTGTTGTTCATAATGTACAAAGCAGAACATACACCAATTCAACAGTTTCTATATGTGTAATTCAGTGACATTGATTACATTCTTAGAGTTGTGCAACCATTCTCACCCTTTTTGCAGTTGTTCCTCCCCCATTAACGTAAACTCTGTACCCCCTAAGTTTACTATCTAATCATTTGAGTTGCTGTTGTCAGTCTGATCCCGAACACATAGATCTTAAATGAGCACAATGCTCAAGGTAAACATTCCGTACTAGGTAAGCTAAACTATTGTTTCATTTTAAGAGGACTTCAGGGAATATTTTTGGTCTGAGGTTTAAAGATTATCTCAGGGCAATAGTTTCAGGGGTTCATCCAGCCTCTGTGGCTCCAGAAAGTCTGGAGTCCATGAGGATTAGTAATTTCTGCATTTTTCCCCTTTTGATCAGGATTCTTCTACAGGATCTTTTATTAAAATGTTCAGTAATGGTAGCCAGGCACCATTCAGTTCTTCTGGCCTCATGGCAAAGCATGCAGTTGTTTATGGAGGCAATTAGCCACACATTCCATTTCCTCCTCTTACTCCTAACTCTTCTTTTTGCTCTATTGCTCCAGGCGAATAGAGACCAATTGTTGTACCTTGAATGGCTACTTACAAGCTTTTACGACCCCAGACACTATGCAACAAACTAGCAGGTAGAACAGAATCACTGAACACAGTATCAGGTAACTCTTTTTTAAAGGTAAAGGCAAAAAACAAACAAACAAAAAAATAACTACTAAAATGGATTGTTTTTTAAGCTGTAGGCTTGCTGATTCTAGATCAAAACAAGAAAGAAGAAAAAGACAAACAAAATGCTGAATTTATTATCTCCATTAGAGAGCATCAATGGTTATACATTTGCTTTTACTTTTGAGTATTAGTTAAACATGATTTTAGACTATGAAAAATGTTAAGAAAGTCACTAGTAGAATAAAAAACAAGAATGTTTACAAATTATAAAAAGCATGCATAGCACAGACTCTAGAAAAAATATAGAAAACAGTGAGAAAAAAATAGAAAGCAAAAACCATATGGAACAAATGATTACAAAAGTAACTATAAATGTTTTAAAACCTGTGTTTAAAGAAAGCGACTGACATTAACTTCTAATGGAAAATCTCATGATTTGCAATTTGGGACTAAGATTGAGAATCAAAAAATATTCATTTCCTTTGGCCCCAAAATCAAACTTTAGGGAATATGTCATAAACACAATCAGAATATGAAAAAAAGCATCAAGTATGTGTAAAAAAAAAAAAAATAATAGAACACTCAATAGAATAGTATCTAGTCATTAAAAATAATAGTTACAAAGCAGTGTTAAAAAATGATTAGATGACTTAATTAAGTGAAAAAAGGCAGAAGCATAATACATGCATACCATAACAACAACTACGTATTAGGAGTAAAAAAAAAAAAACACCAAAGTAAATATACTAAAATTATAATAATGATTTTATGTTGATGATAGAAATCTTGGTCTTTCTGTCTTCCTTCCTTCCTTTCTTTTCTTTCCTTCCTTCTTTTTTTCCCCTATTTTTAGTATTCTATCACTCAAGAGTCCAAGCAGGAAACAGGTGGCATACTCAAAAAGATCACTGAAAAGTATTTAATTACAGGACCACTCTCAGAGGCGCGCACAAGATTAAGGGGATCAACAAGAGACGGTAAAATACTCTGGGTTTAATAATAGCCCTGGTGGTGCAGTGGTTAAGCAGCTTGGCTGTTAACCAAAAGGACAGCAGTTTAAACCCACCAGCTGTTTTGCAGGAGAAAGACATGGCAGTCTGCTTCTGTGAAGATGTACACTTGGAAACCCTATGGGGCAGTTCTACCCTGTCCTGTAGGGAATAAACTTGAAGGCAATGGGTTTTTGTTTGTCTGATTTTTAGTAATAGCTGGGAGATGTTACCATTCCAAGATCAGAAGAAGAAAGAGGGAGAAGCAGTTTCTGAAACCAGGAGAGGACTATAGCTATAGAAGAAAGCTGCCCAACAGGAGGAATAGCCACTGCAAAACTGCAGTATTGAATGGGAAATCTTTCTCTCCTTCCTCCTTCTGGTATCCTGTTAATGCCTCCCAAAGGCTAAACTCAACTGAACACTAGAGGATAAGGGAGCTCAGATGATGCAGTTGGTTGAAGTCAGCCTTGTGGGGTACAGAGCAGCTAAGCAGAAGGGTGGAAAGTGGATTTGGAGAGGCAAACAGAATATACTCTGAGAAATCATTGATATTATTTTATTTCTAAAATTAAAAAACATATATATAGGAGTTCCTGCAAAATGGCGCTGTAGGCAGAAGCACCACGCTGTCCCTCCACAGCAAAGATCTGAAAAACTAAGACAAACAGAGAATACAAAAATCCTGAAACCCTAAAACATCAAATGAAGAGA
>NW_004443939.1:1040594-1041917 GCF_000243295.1 Trichechus manatus latirostris
TATCTTCCTTCTCTTTCTGTTCCCTGAATACCTGGCGTTGTATACCTCTACGCCTTCTAGCCAGGTTGTACTGCGACACCTGAGAGTGACTTCCCCAGACCTCATAGCTACACCGGTGGGATCCCTGGGAACCTTGTGGTTCTTTAACCTTTCTGATTTTTATTTATTCACTCTTTTCTTTTCTTCCTCTTCCCCTTTCTATTTTTCTCCATTTCACAGTCTCTCATCTCTCCACTCCAATGGCAAGCTCCCTGAGCATTCTTTTTTGTTTGTTTGTATGTTTTTGGCTCCTGTTCCTCTCTCCTCTCTCCCATATCGATCTTAGCTCCACACATAACAATCTCCCCTCTGCATCCTGCCTACCTGCACCGTGCGCTTGACATCACACCACCAAGCAGCACAGGCCCGGCCTACTGGAACCTGCCGTGCACTGATTACCGACCCGCTCTGTTGGCTGTAGTAAGCACCACAAACAACCCATTACAATAACTCCTCTTCATCTAGACTGCCCTGCCGTACCATATCTGAGTGACTGACCTTGCCAGCTGGAGAAGGAGGTGAAAAGTATGGAGCGCACAGATGAGCAAACAACAAAGAACACACAGTCTGCCTGCTCAGACACAGTCAAATTTTTTTTTAAAAAAAGGGGACGAAACAAACAAATCTACAATCAATAAATTAGAAAAATAACTACTGAATGCCCTGAAAACAGCAGACAACAACAAAACATTTACAAAAACAGGAAAGAATGGTTCCAGTAGGCATCCAAAATAAAACACCAGATGACTCTCCTGTGGAAGAAAATGCACTAGAATTACCTGATAGGGAATTCAAATCTCTAATACTCAGAATTCTCTAAGAACTGAGGCAAAAAGCTGAAAAACATGAAGAAAAAATAGACAAATTCATAGAAAATACAGACAAAAAATTGGAAGAATTCAGGAAGATAATGCAGGCCCAAATGCCAAAATAAATTCACAACTAGAAATTATACAAAAACAATTAGAAATCCAAAAGATAAACAACAAGATTTCAGAAATGGATGGTGTCATAGAAGGGCTAAGAAGCAGATTTGAGACAGTGGAAGACAAGATCAGTGAAACTGAAGACAAACACTTGGATAAAACTCTGTTTGAGGAAAACTCAGAAAAAAGAAGAAAAAAAAAAAAATGAAGAGACCCTGAAAGTTATGTGGGATACAATCAAAAGCAAAACTTTCTGAGTAATTGGAATTCCAGAACAGGGGGAGAAAACAGAAAACACAGAGAGGATCATTGAAGAACTGCTGACAGAAAACTTCCCCAATATCATGAAAGATGAAAA
>NW_004443939.1:1048139-1076375 GCF_000243295.1 Trichechus manatus latirostris
AAAAAAAAAAAAAACGGTTGAGAAGTTAGGGGGTTGATATGTTGTGGGGTTGTTAACCAATGTCATAAAACAACATGTGTGCTACTGTTTCACGAGAAACTATTTGTTCTGTAAGCCTTCACCTGAAGTAAAAGATAAAACATATATATAAAGTAAGAAACCAATTGCATTTGAAAGTCATTTCTTTCATCAGTCAAACGAGGATAAAAATAATTCCTACCTCATAAGATTATTTGGGTAACCCTGGAAATCATTGATGCATATCACTTGTTTTGTCATTATTATTGTATTCATTATCAAATGTATGTTCACGGTGATGACGGTGGTGGAGGTGGTGGTGATGGTAGCCATAGTGGTGGTGATGGTGGTGGTGATAATGATGTTGGTGACAGTGATGATAGTGGTGATGATGTACATGATAGGATGGTGGTGGTGATAATGATGTTGGTGACAGTGGTGATGGCATACATGATGGTGATCATGGTGGTGTTATTGGTGCACTTTCCTTTTACATGAGCTCTGAGTTGTGCAACCATTCTCACCCTGTCTTTGAAGAATGTGTGACTCCAGCCACAAGTCAGTAATTACACTAAGCATTTTACATACATATCTTTTTTGAGATCAGGGATGATCAAATGATAAAATATGGATCCTTCAGGGCACATCTCTATGTTAGTTCTTTAATTCATAGAAAAATTTAACATAATTCAGAGTACATTTACTGAGCACCTACTCTGTGAAGTCTTCAGATATGAATGAGAGTTTCTATCTTCATAAACTGTACAGCCTGACAGAAAGGACAAACACACGATACTGTAAACATGGCATCCTAGGCTGTGAGTGCCTTCTTCCCAATGGCTAGTAGAGTAATTAGTACATTGTACATCCATGAAAAATATTTAATGAAGCAATGACTGAGGACTCTGGAGTTTTTACTGAAGTCCAAACCACCTTGACTGTATAGACAGGATGATATTGAACACTCAGCTGTTCTAACGATTTCATATGTTTCAACCCAGTGAATCTTCTCAACAGTCCTACAAAGTAGATACTATTATTCCAATTTTACAAATATGATGACTGAGGCACAGACTGAGCAAATAGCACTAAGTGTTACTGCTAGCGAGTGAATAAGTTAGGATTCAAACCCAGGTAATTCCTGTTCTGGAGTATGGGACCTTACCCATAATACCCTCAAATAAGGATTTATTGTAGAAGAGGTGGCATTTGAATGGGTAGTGAAAGGAAAACCCTAAAGAAGGCCATTCCAGACAAAGGAAATAACATTAAGCAAAGATCCAGAGGGAAAGCACAGAAGTCATTTGAGCGACATCTCAGAGATGACCGTCAGGACTCGAATCATGGTGGATTGGATGGAAGCATGCTTGGAGCAAAAAAAATAGACAATGAATAAATTGGAATAAATTATTCCAGACTCTTTAGGACCTAGCAAGCGTATTTTGTTTATCTTGAGGGGCAGCTCTCTTGGATCAACCTCAAAAGCAAACCAAAACAAAACAAAACAAAAAAAAACAAACCCTATTGCTGTTGAGTTAATTCCAACTCATGGTGAACCCATGTGTTATAGAAGAGTAGAACCGCTCCATAGGGTTTTCTTGGCTCTAATCTTTACAGAAGCAGTTCACCAGGCCTTTCTTTTGTGGCACCACTGGGTGGGTTCAAACTGCGAAACTTCAGGTTAGCAGCCAATCAAAAACCATTTAAGTACACCACCCAGGGATCTGGGTCAACTTCTAAAGTGGACAAATAATGGCAGAGGTGGGGCACATGTTTCAGATGTGATGAGGTTTTTGCCAGGAGTCTGACCAGTGGTCTTGGCAGAGAAAGTGCACTGGCATCCTGAGCAAGAAGCAGAAGGAGCCGGAGTGACAGGCCTGACCTACACATATGGGAGGCGGTGATTGGTATGGGCAAACAGGGGCCTCAGTGGGGAACAAGGGCATTCTAAGATGAGAGCAACACCTCAAACCCAGAATGGAATTCAGGTAGGGAAACCAGAGTGCTGGCTAGTTTTCACTGGTGAGCATGGCAGGGCTCCAGCAAGGGCAACTCTCAGAACGTTCTCTCCACTGTCCTGTGTCCCAGCTATATTGTATGAGCCCTGCCCACCTGCCCCAACTCCCCTCTCCTCCCACACCTAAAAAGCTCAGCACCACCTCTGACTGTTTCTGGTATGTTAAAACTGTCTGGGAAACGCAAAATTTTGCTTCATCTCAGGACGAGAAGATGAATGAGTACTGGGAAATTATTTTAAAATCTCCTCAAAATAAAAACTACAATACCAGGGTGGTCAGGAACATGAAAGAAAGAAAAAAACAAATAACACAAGCAGGAAGCGGCATAAGAAGAAAACATTTTGTGTGTGTGTGTGTGTGTGTTTTCATTTGGCTATATTTTTTTCAAATATAAACTTTGTTTAGGTAAGTATTCTGAGTGAGAGTTTATCTTTGGCATGGAGTTGGCAAGGTTGAGACCTCCTTCTCAGAATACCAGGGCATTTCAAACCAAGTACAGGATGTTGAGTGTGGTTACCTGCAATAAGACTCAATGCCAGCCTGGGCCAAGCATGTGGTTTGAGTTCCTCCCCTACTTTCTTTTCCTTGACTGCTTCATCTATCTGCTTTGACAGGTGGCCCAGTGACTCTGTTCTAGCTCAGCCAAGCCACTTCATTTCTTGCTCACCTCAGTTTCCTCACGCATGGAATGGCACTAAAATGGCTTGCTGAACAGGCCTCAAAAAAGAGAAGGGACCAGTTCTTACTTGGGGTGGAGAGCGGAGGGCAGGAGAGTTTCAGGGATGGACCACTTACAGGTGTGTAGGAGATGGGGCACTTTCAGATGAGTGGTTCTCATAAGTGGAGCAACCCACCACCACCACCAGTCGCTGTTGCGTAAATTCAAACTCATGGCAACCCCATGTATTGCAAAGTAGGACTGTGCTCCATAGAGTTTTTGTGGCTATGATCTTTTAGAAGCAGATCTCTAGGCCTTTCTTCTGAGGCACCTCTGGGTGGAATCAAACCACCAACCTTTTGGTTAGTAGTGGAATATTTAACTGTTTGCACCACACAGAGACTCCCAGTGGGGCAATGTCACTTTCCAAATGCTGTTGGGCAAGGAGAAAGTGGGAGTCAAGGGGAATGTACAACCAATGGAAACACAAATGTTTTACCTATGAGAAAAAACACGTACTTTGCTTACCTTACTAGGGAGAAACAAACTAAATAAAAATAATGGGATCCATTGACTAGTACTGGTATGACAGTCACATCTGAAGAACTTCGTTTTTATCCATTCATTTATTTATTCAAACTTTTATTAAAATTTAGTAAATGTCTACACTGCTCTTGGGCACTATCTTAGTACCCATTGCCTCATGGCAACACCATGTGTTGCAGGGTAGAACTACACTCCATAGGATTTTTATGGCTGTGACCTTTTGGGAGCAGATTACCAGGCCTTTCTTCTGAGGCACCTCTGGGTGAGTTCAAACTACCAGCCTTTCGGTTAGTAGTTGAGCACTTAATCATTTGCACTACTCAGGGACTTGTTATCTAGTAATAGATATATAAACAGATACATCTTTTCCCCAGCAGTGTTTACATTCTAGCGGGAAAGACAGACATTAAGCAAAAAGCACAAATAAATATATAATTACAAATTTTAATAGATGTTATAAAGAAAAAGAAGGAGCCCTGGTAACTCAGTGGTCGTTAAGCACTCAACTGCTAACTGAACATTCAGTTGTTCGAACCCAACAGCTGTTTCACAGGAGAAAGATGTAGCAAACTTCTTCTGTAAAGATTTCAGCCTTGAAAACCCTATGGGACAGTTCTATCCTGTCCTATAGGGTTGCTATGAGTTGGAATCAACTCGATAACAATGGGTTTCTTTCTTTCTTTTTTTTTTTTTTTTTTTTTTTTGTTTGTTTATAAAGAAAAAGAACAGAATCCTCTGAGGAGGATCCTGGGGCTCAGTAAAGGCCACTTTGTGAAAGTGACATTTACTTGAGATCTCAAGATCGAACAGAAGCTAGCTTGGGGAAGAGTGACAGAACACTCCAGGCAGAGGGAACAGCATGAGGTAGGAAAAGCTTTGCAAAGAAAGAGGCTAACGTGGTTGGAGGACAGTGAGCAAGAGTCCAAGACGGGGCTGGAGATGGTAGGTAGGAACCAGAATATGCAGGCTCCTGTAGGGGATGGTAGGGGCTATGGATTTTATTTTATCTGCAATAGGAATGGATTAAAGAGTTTCAGCAGAAGAACAACAAGACTTGTGAGAGCAGAAGCAGTGAGTCCAGCTGGGAGGCTATTGCAGTAGTTCGAAGAGACACGAGATGGACATGAACTAAAGTGATGCCAGTGGAGATGAGAGAAGTTGGATGCTCCAAGTTATATTTAGGAGTAAAATAAAAAGAACTTGGTGACTCGTTAGATGTGGAGTGGAAAGGTAGAATAGGTGTTAGAAAAAAACTTCAAGGTTTCCAGCTTGGGCAACTAGACAAATGGAGGTATTATTTATTGTCATGGGAAGCTATTTTGAAGAGCTCACAGTTCAACACACAGAAAAGATGTATTGCAATCCAAGTGCTTAAGTGCCATGCTTGAGGATACACAAGTATTGTGGAAGCAGAGGAAGGAGCCCATAAATCTGGCTGGAAATAGAGGAAAAGGCGTCACAGAAGATATGACATCAGAGCTGTCTCCTCAAAGGTGAAGTGTTTAACAGACTGAAGATGGAAGAAAGGTCTTCTAGGAAGAGGAACAGCATTTTAAAAGATAAATACTAATGCCAATCCTACAGAACTGTAGAGAGGATTAAATGAGATAATTAACATGAAAGTACCTAAAACTATGCCTTGGAATTTATTCATGGCGATTACACCACTGTCACCAACCCACCCAACAGCCAGAATTTTTACATGTACTACTCTTTCTTCACCAGCCCAAAGGAGAGTAAAACCCAAATGAGCTTCCCTGCTCTTCCTAGTACACCTGAGATATGTAAAATATGTTGAATATATTAAATGTTCAACACTTTTGGAGCAGCTGGGCTGGTACTGAAGTTTACAAAAAAGAAATCAATTTGTAAAGTTGGCTACTTTTATGCTTTGCATCTTAAAATTGTATTTCTTTAAGTTTTAAAGTAAAGTTCATTTTAAATATCCCAGCTCTCTGTTTGTCTCTATACCCTGCTCTGCAACAAGCAGGTTTAGCACAAGGAGGTGCTCCACAAAGTTGACTAAACTTAATATGAATCAGTAGAGCATTAATGCATGCATCCTGTGCTGGAGAAGTAGGCAAGAGAAGCCCTCAATGAGATGACCTGACAGTGTAGTCGCAACAACGCAGTCAAACATACCAAGGATGTTAAAGATGATGCAGGACTGGGCAATGTTTCATTCTGTTATATAGGGAGTTGCCATGAGTCGGAGCCAACTTGACGCCCGCTAACAACAATAACAGCAATATAGATCTAGGGGCACAGAGATAATTAAAACAAAGTTCCTGTCCTCCAGGAAGTCACAGACATAAACCTGAAGGAATAAAAACATAAACATACAGTTTAGTAAATGTGTCAAGATAAATATATACAGTCTCTCTCTTGCCCCCCAAAATTCAGAAGTTAACAGGATACAGCCAAAGCAAAATATTTTTCAATCCGTAAGCATCAGCAAACTTGAAATCTCCAAAACAGAAACTTGGGGGTACAAAAGCAGATTAAAGTACAGTGAGTGGAATTCCTTGAAGTTATCCATAAATATTCACCACGCCTTTCCACAGTCCTATACCTAGTCATAAATCCCCCTATTTCATTTCAAGAACTTTTACATTTGATCAACGATGCGGGGTGATGTTTAAACCAGGCCATTTGGAATATTTGATTTTCATACATAGTTTTAAGATTTTAATTTCCACTCTGCAAGCTGGCTTGGATTTTCCCCGTCCTGAAATAAATCAGGATTTCTAAGACATGAAAGCCAACTCCAAGAACAGAAGGGCTTTCTGAACGTTCAGCTTGGTTGCATTGCTCAGTCAAGTCATACTTACAAACAATTTACCTCTCACCTCATCTCAGTCCCTGGGGATGGCCTGGAAAACTGGCAGCTAATGTGGTGAGAGAAAAATGCCCAGCACTCAAGATCAATCTGTCAAAAGAAGGCAAGAGCCATTCATCAAAGGAGGAGAGGGACAAACTCAAAGATGTTGTGAAACATTTACCCAACCGGTCTGAACTAATTGGTCCCTCTACTTAATCTCCTTCTTCCCCACTCCCCCCATGTCATGGTAGTGGTCACAGAGCTATAAAGGGATAGCTAGCTCTTAGCAGTAGAATGGATGGCATATACAGCATATTGCTAATATATCACAGAATCATTGCATGTTAGAGCTGAAGGGGACTTTGGAGTTCTTTTAGCCCAACTGCCTAATTTAAAGAAGTAGCTCTGGGGGAGCAGAAAGAGCCCTGGACTTGGGGTCAGACCGGAACAGGTTTCTAGTCTCCACTCTGTTATTTTCAGTCTATGTGACCTTAGGGAAGTCACTTCACCTGTCTGGAAGTTACACTCCTTATCTGTCAAAAAGGAATAATGACTTATTCATAGGCATGCCATGAGGGTATGATAATATAAGTAAGTGTATCTTGGAAACACCACTGAAAGTATAAATAGTTGAAGGATTATTATTGCAAAGAGCCCAATAGATGCTGCCTGAATCCAGTAATTAGTACTGTAGACACTTTTAACTGAACTGTCACCTAACTGAGCTAATAGAATAGCCAACAGCTTCCACTCTGTTTGTAAAAGATATAGCATCATGCCTGTGGAACAGAGGGTGTCCAATGTTAATGGGCTCTTATGTAGTATGCTAGGAACTTATCTCCCACGAGTTCTGTGGCACGTAGACTAAAAGTCAATTGTATTTGTTTCCATACTGTTTATTCTAGTTGTATTTCTGAATGCAATTACAAAATTTAGTTAAATATCATGTTAATTAATAAAATATAAGTTTTATAAAGAGATTTGTTATTTATATGAAATACAGCTTATTGCTATATAACAACTAGATAAAGTTAATCTGATGAAAGAAACTATTTTCAAAGTATTTGTTGTTAGTTGCCGCTGAGTCAGCTTCGACTCATGGTGACCCTACGTACGACAGAACGAAACATTGCCCATTCCTGAGTCATCTTCACGATGGTTGGTATGCTTAAGTCCAATTGTTGCAGCACTGTGTATTTTGAGTGCCTTTCAACCTAGAGGATTCATCTTCTAGTGCTTTATCAGACAATATTCTATTTTCATTGGCTACTTTTCAGAACTAAATCTCCAGGCCTTTCTTCCTAGCCTGTCTTAGTCTGGAACTCCACTGAAACTTGTCCACCATGGATGACCCTGCTGGTATTTCAAATACCAGTGGCATAGTTTTCAGCATCATAACAACATGTAAGCCACCACAGCACAACAAAGTGACAGAGGAATGGTAGATTTTCAAATTAGTCATGAGCAAAAGATTAGAGGAAAATTGAAAAAATTTTAGAGGTTTATATATTCATATTTCTTCCAGTGTCTTTTATATATTACTTCACTTTAAGAAACTGGAAATTGTAGAGCTTATCAGTATACCATTCAAGAGAGTGGGCACTCCACTTAGTGGCTCCATGGGCAAAGCACAGCCCTTAGCCATATATCACAAGACTGTTTTATGGATATTTAACTATATGATACCTCTCCTAATTAAATCTTAATAACTAACCAACTACTAGCCCTTATTGACTTCTAGATAATTATATGTTGCCGTTTATATACTTAGCTATCTGTTAATCTATAGGAGCACCAAGTATAAATCACGTTTAATACTAGTTCCTTGCCTTGTCTAATTAGACACTAATAAAATGTGAAATAATTACAGTTCAGTTATTGACATACAACTTAACTTACAATTATCCTCCAAGTGCAGTAGTAGCAAAGAAAAGAATTCAGTAGATATTTAGAAATAGTCGAAGCCCTGTTGTTTTTATTGGTCACTACCATAAATTACTTAGCTTTGTCTATCATTTCATCAACTGTTTTGGAGATAGTGTTTCCTAATTATCAATTCACTTTCAGTGCTTAGCATAGAGTAAGTTCTTGATAAATTTTATTGATTGAATGTTTGGTATGCAAGATGTGAAACATACGCAGAACTTGGAAGGTAGGATTTAAATTAGAGAAGACAATCCAGGAGGAAGAACTGAATTGAGCAAAGGCCTGAAGGAGGCCCAGAATTAGTTGTTAATTGTTCCCATAAACATTTCTAAAGTACCTTATGAGACATCTTATTCATTTTGCCTGTGTACCAACTCTGACCAGCAGATTTGTTTTGTTTAGCCCACATGGTAGGGAATTTTTAATTTGAATTAGTTGCCATCATTTACAACTAATTGAAGAAAGGAAAAAATCATTAAAAAGAAAGAAAAGACCAAAATGAATGTCAGAAGAGACTCTTGATACTTGCTCTTGAACATAGAGTAGCTAAAGTGAATGGAAGAAGTGATGACATAAAAGAGATGAACAGAAGATTTCAAAGGATGGCTCGAGAAGACAAAGTAAAGTATTATAATGACATATGCAAAGACCTACAGTTAGAAAACCAAAGGGAAGAACACGTTAGGCATTTTGCAAGCTGAAAGAACTGAAGAAAAAATTAAAGCCTCGAGTCGAAATATTGAATAATTCAATGGGCAAAATATTGAACAACCTAGAAAGCATCAAAGGAAGAAGGAAGGAATACACAGTCACTGTACCAAAAAGAATTGGTCGACTTTCAACCATTTCAGGGGGTAGCATACGACCAAGAACCAATGGTAGTGAAGGAAGAAGTCCAAGCTGCACTGAAGGCACTGGCAAAAAAACAAGGCTCCAGGAATGGACAGAATACCAATTGAGATGTTTCAACAAAGGGATGCAGTGCTGGAAGTGCTCACTTGTCTATGCCAAGAAATTAGGAAGACAGCTACCTGGACAACTGACTGGAAGAAATCCATATTTGTGTCCATTCCAAAGAAAGGTGATGCGACGGAATGTGGAAATTATTGAACAATATCATTAACATCACACACAAGTAAAATTTTGCTGAAGATTATTCAAAAACAGTTGCAGCAGTACATGACAGGGAACTGCAAGAATTGAAGCCAGATTCAGTAGAGGACATGGAACAAGGGTTATCGTTGCTGCTATCAGATGGATCTTGGCTGAAAGCAGAGAATACCGGAAAGATGTTTACCTGTGTTTCATTAACTATACAAAGGCGTTCGACTATGTGGATTATAACAAATTATGGATAACACTGCGAAGAATGGGAATTCCAAAACTCTTAACTGTGCTAATGCGGAACCTGTACATAGACCAAGAGGCAGTCATTTGAACAGAACAAGGGGGATACTACATGGTTTAAAATCAGGAACGGTGTGCATCACGGTTTTATCCTTTCGCCATACTTATTCAATCTGTATGCTGAGCAAACAATCTGAGATAATGAACTATATAAAGAAGAACATGACGTCAGGATTGGTGGAAGTCTCATTAACAACCTTTGATATGCAGATGCCACACCTTGCTTTCTAAAAGTGAAGAGCACTTGAAGCACTTACTGATGAAGATCAAAGACTATAGACTTCAGTATGGATTACATCTCAATATAAAGAAAACAAAAATTCTCACAACTGGACCAATAAGCAACATCATGATAAACGGAGAAAAGATCAAAGTTGTCAATGACTTCATTTACTTGGATCCACAGTCAACATCCATGGAAGCAGCGGTCAAGAAATCATACGACGGATTGCACTGGGCAAATCTGCTGCAAAAGACCTCTTTAAAGTGTTAAAAGGCAAAGATGTCACTTTGAGAACCAAGGATCACCTGACCCAAGCCAAGGTATTTACGATCGCCTCATATGCATGTGAAAGTCTGACAATGAATAAAGAAGACTGAAGAAGAATTGATGACTTTGAATTACATTGTTGGCAAAGAAGCATGGACTGCCAGAAAAATGAACAAACCTGTCTTGGAAGAAATACAGCCAGAGTGCTCGTTGGAAGCAAGGATGGCAGGACTTTGTCTCACGTACTTAGGACAAGTTATTAGGAGCGACCAGAACCTAGAGAAAGACATCATGCTTAGTAAGGGGCGGGGTCAGCAAAAAAGAGGAAGAACCTCGACAAGATAGATTGACACAGTGGCTGCAACAATGGGCTCAAACATAGCAACGATTGTGAGGATGGTGCAGCATTGGGCAGTGTCTTTTTCTATTGTACGTAGGGTCACTATGAGTCGGAACCAACTGGACAGCACCTAACAATAACAGCAGCCATCATTTAAATATCAGCAGATTTCATGTAAATACTAGTGGTTTCTCCTAAAATACCAGAAAATATGGCAACAGGTCGGCATTCCTACCCGGTAGCAATGGGCAGGCACTCTCCCATTTGGTGCCTCTTCCCCATAGACAAGACTTTCCAACATGTCATGGTCAACATTGCTCCCTGGTTTTCTTATACCTACTTGTCTTCACTCATTTATGTTCCTGTGTGCCCCTGAATGTGGTTAAGGTTTTGACCCTTATGATCATGGGCTTTGCACTGTGGGGACACTGGATCTCTGCCCTAGAGGGCCTTGCAGAATAATAGGAAGTGATCCAGGTTGCAGCTGATGTGAAACTCAACAAGAAAGTGGCAGTGGGAAAGGAAACAGGAATATATATTTTCCTGACATTTTTCAAAGGCCAAAATCATGGGAATCAATGAAAGATTATGTCTAGGTGAAGGAGAGGCAGAGTTTAAAGTAATTTCAATGAATATAGTCCAGAACACCAGGAGAAAGGGGACTGAAATAGGGTAATTAGAAAGGGAAGGAGAGAGAAAGAAAGGAGGCAAGGCAGGGCAGAAGCAGCAGCGAGGGAGGAAGAGAGGGGAGAAGAGGAAGAAGATATTTAAGTGGCAGCTCTGCTAAGCATTTTCACATAAGCTGGTTTTAATGGAAACATTGTGAGGTCAATTTTGGACAAAATGAGCTTTGGAGCTAGTGAAACTTCCAGGGGTGGTGTCTGATGAGCAACAGATAAAAAAAAAAGTATATTCATCTCTTCAACTGTCCTTTAATAATAAAAGAAATAATGATTAAAAAACCACCTATTATATATTGAACATGTACTCACTCTATGCCAATCACTGTGCTAAACACTTTCCACATATGAGCAATCTTACATAATCTTCCAAACAACTGTAAGAGGTAGCAATAATCATAATAATACATAATAATAATAGCAATACAGAGTACGGAGTCACTGTGCCACATACTGTTCTAAAAGCTTTATATTTATTAACTCGCTTGACTTCCACATCTTTATGAATTGGTATTTTTGTTATCATCTGCGTTTTGCAGATGAGAAAACTAAATCGAGAAGAATTAGGTGACATTCCTAAGATTACACAACTAGTAAGTAGACATTGGGCTTCCCACACAGGTCTGTCTGAATTCATAGCTTAAATGTTGAGCCGTTACAGTCTATTAACACCTTGTTCCAGCTGCCATATTTGGCACTAATGACTCAAAAAATAAGATAGACAGTCTCTACCCTCAAGAAACTCAGAGTCTAATGGGAGAGACAGACACTTGAGCAGACACTACAGGTTGTGCTCCAGTGCTATTTGGGGAGCACCAGGTGCCATGACAACACAGGTAGGGGAGCTTAACCTTTGGTGGTAGGGGGGTGTCCACTGGGAAGTAAGCCTTCACAATGAATGCAGCACAAGGGAGCTTATTCTGGAAAGATGAATAAAAATTTGCCAGGCAGGGAAAAGAGAAAAAAAAATTCTGTTTTAAAGACATGGGCATTTGGAAGTTTATACTATCTTTCGGGAGCATCAGGATGTCCTAGATGGCTGGGAATTTGCAAAGGTGAAAGAGAGTGAAGGAAGACAAAAACGTTAATGTCAGCTGGAGCTAGACTGTTAAGGACTCTCAAGGGCCATGCTAAAAAACAAAGGGGCGTATGAAGCTAATACTTCTTGTGAACACTATCATGCAAAAGGTATGTATTTTTTATCCCATAAGTAATGGGGAGAAATTGGAAGAGAGTAGTATGTTCAGATTTGTATCTGAGAAATGTCACTCCTGCAGCAAGGAGCATATTGGATTGTAAAAGGCATTACTAGACAACCAAAAAAGGGCCACTTTGGAGGCTGTGGCAATAGCCCAGGTGAGAAATGATGAGGACCTGGGCCCAGAGGGTGGTTATAGGGCGGAGAAAAAGATAGATTAAAGAGAAATTTCAGATTTCTAAGATTCTTAATAGGTCATACAGACATGCCTTTACAAGCGGTTAATATCCTCTGGCTTTATATTAATCACTTAAAAGATAATATAGTGGGTTAACTTCTACAAATTCGCTTCATTTGGGCTTTGTTGAATAAATTGTACTGAACTGAAAGAGAAGTTGCTGTTTTTATCTAGTTGTATTTATATCCCTGATCCACCTCTTTCCATGAAGGATTTGAGGAGCCTGGAAAATCACTAAATGAAATTCAGCATCTGACTACAAGTGGCTTCTTACTAAAAGAACTGGTCTGGCAACATAAATCAGGCTTTCCTGTCAAAAGAAACAAGTCCAAGTTGAAGATATCAAGAGACATCCTCTGCGTCAGACTCAGACTCCAACACATCGTCCCTTCCTTTCTCTGCAGAGACAAATGGTGAGAAAGTGTCCACTTTGCTCTACTGCTAAATCTAGCGTTTTCTCTGGGAAAAGGAGGAAATATTGAAACTGGCAAAGAGCTCGCACACCCTTTCCTGGAGACATTTAAAATTATGTAACTAAATCAAAACTGTAAACGAAGCAATACCTTAATCTTAAAACAGATGAACTCTCAGGAAGGTAAAGCTCTCAAAGCAAACAAAAAACAACTCATGTTTGTGCACAAAGCATTTGGCCTTCTTCATCTCACTTGTCTTTTTTTAAAGCCTGCAAGAGAGGCTGGGCATGAATTATTATCTCCATTTTACAGATGAAAAAACTGAAGGTTAGAGATTTAAAGTGACTTTCTGAAACTCCCACCACTTGTTAGCAATAGAATTAGGTCTAAACATCAGTTTTACTTAAATCCTATTTTAAAGAAAATGGAGTATCATAAAAATAATGAGCTAACATTTCTAGTAGTTACTATGTGTCAAGTACTATGCTATGTACCTGACATGCATTATCACATTTAATTCTCAAATCCATGCTATGATAGAGGTAATATTTCTGTTCCCATTTTATAGATGAGGAAAATAAGGCTGGAGAGGGTGATTACACCAAGGTCATACAGATAATTATTGATGAGCTAGGATTCAAACCCAGGCATTCTGTGTCAAACTTAACTCTTAACCAAACAACCCAAAACCCACCGCTATCTAGTTGATTCTGACTCATAATGACCCCACAGGGTTTCCAAGGCCCTAAATCTCTAGGGAAGCAGACTGCCATATCTTTCTCCCATGGAACCACTAGTGGTTTCGAACTGCTGACCTTTGGTTTAATAGTTGATCGCTTTAACCGCTGCACCACCAGAGCTCCTTTAACCAAACAAACATCTATCTCTACTAACTATGGAGTCCCTGTGTGACACAAACGGTTAACTGCTTGACTACTGGCCCAAAGGTTGGTGGTTGGAACCCACCCAGCAGCACTTCAAAAGACAAACCTGCTTCCAAAAGATCACAAAAACCCTAGGCAGTAGTTCTACTCTGCACAAATGGGGTCACCATGAGTTGGAATCAACTCAATGGCAACTAACAATAACAATAATAACTATTAACCGTATGGCCCTTGTCAGTTACCCAGTTGTTCCATTTTTGGAGCTTCTATTGAATAAAGGAAACACTGGTGGCTTCGTGGTTAAGAATTTGGCTGCTAACCAAAAGGTCAGCAGTTCAAATCCACCAGGAGCTCCTTGGAAACCATATGGGGCAGCTCTACTCTGTCCTATAGGGTGGCTATGAATCAGAATCGACTCAAAGGTAATGGGTTTTTATATATTTATGGCCTGGCTCAGCATCTTACACTTAGTAAGATATCATTAACATCAGTTTCCCTTTTTTCAATCACAATGCATTGTCCCTAGTAATTTTTATGACAGAAATAACCATGTTAGCTAATCTGACGTCATAATACTATGACCATTGTATTGAGAGTTGAAAGAAAATGCAGAACTATGTCTTGACTCATCTTAGAGTCATATTTTACCACTATTCTCAAAGTTTCTCCCTGGATTCTTAGGATAGAATTAGAATTTCCTTTTGGGGAGGAACATAAACTATACTTTTTCATAACATTAATTATCTTGCCAACAAAAAGCCCATTTGTTATGAAATTCCCAAATGACCTAAGCATATTAAATCTGAGTTACTTAGTAATACTATAGTTTAAATAAGGGAAATCTTGTTAATAAAAAGCTGGTTCCAGAAAATTATCCTCCAAACACCGCAGACTTTAGAACTTAAGAGATTGAGGCACTTAAATTTGAAACTATGCCATGTTTGAAAGTCAGAGTTTTAGTATTGGTAAAAGTGCTCCTTTTTAAACATAAAAGAATTTGCTAACCTACTCCCTTTTGTGATTAAAAAAAAAAAAAACTTACTAGTTTATGTTAATTTTTTAAATTGCAGTTATCAAAAGCAGCTGTGTATTCATTATTGTATAAATCAATTTGTATTTTACTAATCCTAAGAGTATCTACATACATTTAGAAGATGATAGTACTTTGAGATGTTATACATTTTTTTCTACCTATACATTTTTGTGACTGCGTGGATTTGTAAACTTCCCACAGTGACCCATAGGGTGGAAATCAATGTTCTACAATATTAGGACTAGAAGAGACATTGAAGGTCATATGCTATAGGGTCGCTATGAGTCAGAATTGACTAGACAGCAGCAGGTTTGATTTGGTTTTTTAAACCATTTCCATACCTAATGAATGCATCCCATCTCTAATATTTTTAACGCTAGGGTCACTGAGTTGGAATCTACTCAACTGCTACCAGATTATCTGTTTGCATACACTTAAGACCTGGGAATGGGGGTAGCTTGAGTAGGGGGTGGCAAAGAGACAGGAATGTGCTGAATACCTCACTTGTTGGTCTATCTTTCTGTGGACATATCAGGAAACCCTTTCCATGGAATTTAAATCTACCTCCCTCTCACGTCCTCCATATCAGTCACAGTCTAGTCAGAAAATAAAAAACCTACTAACTGTCTCAAATGGGGGAGATTTAATCAAGGCACCTGGTTTCAAAAGTATTTGATGGCAAAGGAAGCAAAAGGGGAGTGGTGAGTAATCCCAGAGATTAGTAACTGCAGAAAACTGCTACCACTCCTACAGGGTTGCAGGCACAAAAGGAAGTGCTGTTGTCAGAGCCTCGGAACACACTCATAGCTGGCACTGCTGCTGTTGAAGGAGACAGCGACTACCGCTTCTGTTGTTGCAACCCCAACTGCCGGACCTACTGATACCACTGAGACCCATCATCTTTGGCAGTCACTAAAAACCATCCACCACTAGTGCTACTAGATCTGCTGAAGGCAGCTGGAGTACCAAAGAAAAACCAAACTCTTCGCCGCTGAGTCATGTAGCGACCCTATAGAACAGGCTAGAACTGCCCCCACAGGGTTTCCAAAGAGCGGCTGGTGGATTCGAACCGACGATCTTTTGGTTAGCGGCAGAGCTCTTAACCACTGCATCCATTTCTGCCAGAGACGGCACCAGAAACAGAAAGCGATGGGCAATGGTCTTTCCCTCTTTGCATCCTTCCTGACTGTTTCTTCTCCTGCTTTACAATCTGCTGTGAAAACCTCCCACAGTTTAAATAGAAAGGGAAGCCAGCCATCAAGGGAATTTGAGGATTACAGTTTGCAGAGGTCTAACCTTCTTGTGGAGCTCTGATGGCTCAGTGGTTAAGAGCCACAGCTGCTAAAGAAAAGGTCAGCAGTTCGAACACACCAGCCACTCCTTGGAAACTCTACGGGACAGCTCTACTCTGTCTTACAGGGTCACTGTGAGTTGGAATCAACTTGACAGCAACGAGTTTTTGGTTTAACCCTCCTGTAATACAGAACGGAATATAGAAGAGGTGGAAGGGAACTGACAGCAAAAGGCAAATGATCAGCTTAGTCCACACCTTTAGCTACTCAGCTTTTAAGACATATTTCGCTTACATCAATCACAAAATCATGATTCTACATAACATGATGCAACTTTTCCTAATATAAAGATTCTCTTCTCCTTTTTCAAAAACTAGGAGACATAAAGCCCCATCAGCCCCCCTATCAATCAGTCATAATTCCACCTGGAAATTCTGTAATCTAAAAACTTACTCGAAAGGCAACTACCACTGACCCTCTTCATATAAGCTATTAAGAACAGAAAGAAAAAAAAAAGGAAGAAGTCATTAATCACATACATACATAAAATGCAAGAAAGAATACAGGTATAGTCAGGTCTGTCTTTATTTCTGAAACAAGTCATTTATTCCATAGTTGATATTTATCAACGTTCTCTTGCTCTTGGCCAGCACTCTGGTTGGGAAACCTAAAACTCACCTATTGTTGTTTCCCGTGACTGTTAACCTTCCTAAATCTTGATGCTGCTTTGTAGTAGCAATACCTTCCAGTATGGTTGTTGTTGTGTGCCGTTGAGTCGATTCCAACCCATAGCAATCTTATAGGACAGAATAGAACTGCCCGATAAAGTTTTCTAGGCTGAAATCTTTAGAGAACCAGACTGCCACATCTTTCTCCTGGTGGGTTCGAACCACTGACCTTTCAGTTAGCAGCTGAATGCTTACTCACTGTGCCACCAGGGCTCCCTCTTCAGTATTAGCACTGAAAAATAAGACTTTGATGAACACCATCCTAATTTAGATCAGTGTGACTTGGACTAGAGCTTTCCATCATTGACATTCAGTGAATACCTGGTTTTCTGAAATGTGTGAGTAAATTCAGTTAGGTTATTTTCGTTTTGAATATGGATTTTTTTTTTTTACCATTTACGTGGTAGTAAATTATCAATATGGGTGTATTTAAGTCTACTATCTTGTTATGTTTTTTCTATCTTATCCCATCTGTTTTTTGTCCCCTTTATTCTCTTTTCTTGATTTCTTTTGGATTAACTGAGGAATTTGTAGTGTTACATTTTATCTTTTCTATTTGTTTATTAACTATAACACTTTGTTTTATTTATCCATTGATTTCTTTAGGATTTATAATATGCATCTTTAACTTAACGCAGTCCACTTTCAAGTAATATTATACTACTTCACATATAATGTTAGACCCTTTAACATAATATTTTTATTTCTCCCCTTCTCTTACTTTGTGATACTCTTGTCATACTTTTTAATTCTACATATGTTATAAACTCCACAATACACTATTACTATCTCTGGTTTTAAAATCAATTTTTTTTTATCTTTGATTTCTTTTTTTAGTGAGAGAAAAGTATTTTATACTTACCCATATATTTACCATTTCCACTGATGGTCTTTCTTTTGTAGATCCCAATTTCCCTCTAGTATCATTTCCCTTCAGACGGAAGAATTTCCTTTAACATTTCTTATAGCACAAGTCTGCTGGTGACATTTTCTATTACCTTTTGCTTGTAAATGTTTTGCTGAAAATGTCTTTATTTTGACTTGTATTTTTGAAGAATATTTTTGTAGGGTATAGAAATTTAAGTTGAGTTTTTGTTTTTTCCTTTTAGCACATTAAAGATGTATTTCATTGTCTTCTGCCTTGCATTGTTTCTGATGAGGATTTAGTAGTCGTTTTTACTTTTGCTATTTTGTATGCAATGTGTATTTTTCTCTGGCTACTCTTAAGATTCTTCTCTTTATTGCTGGTTTTCAGCAATTTGACTATGATATTCTTTGGTGTCGTTCTTTGTGCATATCTTGTTGATGTCTTTGGAAAAATTTTGGCCATTATTTCTTCAGATAAATTTTCTACCTACTACGTGGATATTAGACTATTGATATTTTACCGAGATCATTGAGGCTCTGTTAATTTTTTTCTTATACCTCTTTCTCTATATGCTTTCATTTGGATAGTTTCAAGTTTTCTAATCTTTTGTTCTGCAGGGTCTATTTTGCTGTTAAGCTCACTCAGTGACTTTCATTTAAGATTTTGCATTTTTAATATCTAGAATTTTCCATTTGTTTCTCTTTATGTCTTTTATTTTGTGATTCATTACATTTATATGTATTTTTTTTAATCATTGGAAATATTTACAATAGCAGTTTTAGAGCCCTTGTCTGTTAATTCCATCATCTCTGTCTCTTCTGAGTTTATTTCTACTGATTGATAGTTCTTCTATTTATGGATGACATTTTTCTCTTTCTTTGTATGTCTAGTAATTTTTTATTGAATGCTGAACATTTTGAATTTTACATTACTGAATACTTGGATTTTGTGATCTTCCTTTAAAGAGTGCAAAATTTTGTTTTTTCAGGTATTTAAGTTACTTGTTAAGGAGCCCTGGTAGCACAGTAGTTAAGTGCTCAGCTGCTAACTAAAAGGTCAGAAGTTCGAATCCACCAGCCACTGGAGAAAGATGTGGCTGTCTGCTTCTGTAAAGATTATAGCTTTGGAAATCCTCTGGGGGCAGTTCTACTCTGTCCTATAGGGTTGCTGTAAGTCAGAATCAACTCAACAGCAACAAGTTTGTTTGGTTTTGGTTTTTGTGAATCAATCTGATGTGCTCAAGACCTATTTTTAAACTTTGTTATAGTAGAACTAGGGTATCCTTTACAACTCTGGCATGAACCTTCTGGGGTTTCTACCAAATGCCCCAGATATTCAACAGTGTCTCTGCTCCCTGGCTGTTCAGAACTCCTAGACTTTTGTGGCTCTGGGAATTGTTCAGCTTACATCTCCTTAGTAGGTATTCTTTGTCTGGTACTTATTCTTTGCCTGGCTGCAGAGAGTCCCACCCTACTTATGAACAGAATAATAATTACCCAAAGACTCAAGGGGACCTCTCTGCAAATTTCTGGATCTCTTTCTGTACTTAGCTACCTCCTCTCCAGTACTCTACGCTGAAATTCAAGTTACTTCAGCTTCCCCAAGCTCCTATCCTTGTTTCCTCAACTCAGTGAGACTACCAAACTCTGCTTGGATTCTCACTCCCTGTCCCACATTCCAGAGAGTGCTTCTAGGCTGAAAGCTGGCTTGATTGTAGGGCTCACCTCATGTGTTTTCCTTCTTTCATGGAATACAGTCCTCTGTTGTACAATGTCTGTCAACAGATGTACCATTATTTTGTTAGGTTTTCTAGTTGTTTGTGGCTAGCGAGCAAATCCATTATCAGTTATAGGTACTGTTAGCATTTCACAATAGTAAAAAGCATACAGAAGACTAGTCAATACTAGTATGTTCATTTATAGATTAATTTAACAAACAGCTATTAAATATATAACAAGTTCTGGCACTGTGCTCTAAGAAAAAGCAAAATTGTTGTCATGGATTGAATTGTGTCCCCCAAAATATGCATCATCTTGGCTGGGCCATGATTCTCAATGGCTTAGCAGTTATGTGGTGATGGAATCATTCCCTACAATGTGATCTGATGTGATCAGCCAATCAGTTGTAAGAGGATTAGGGTGTGATGCAACACCCTCACTCAGGTCACAGCTCTGATCTAAGAGGAGTCTTCCTGGGGTGTGGCCTGCATCACCTTTTATCTTACAAGAGATCAAAGGAGAGAGAAGCAAGCAGAGAGAGAAGGACCTGCTATAACCAAGAAAGAAGAGCTGGGAGAGGAACACATCCTTTAGACCCGGGGTCCCTGCACTGAGAACATCCTAGACACAGGGAAAAATTGATGCAAAGACACATGGAGATCTCCAAGGAATGCCAAGCCCACAGGAGCTGGCAGAGAAAGTCTTCCCCTAGAGCTGGCACCCTGAATTGGGACTTCCAGCCTCTTAAACTGTGAGAGAATAAATTTCTGTTTGTTAAAGTCATCCACTTGTGGTATTTCTGTTATAGCAGACTGGTTAATTAAGACAATGGTATGCTGTAAAAAGTTTAACCTTTGGAGTCAAGAGCTCTGTGTTTCTGTCTTACTTTGTGACAAGTTACTTAGCTTCTCTCAGCCTCAGTTTCTTTACTGTTAGAGCAGGATAATAATATGCCTACTTTTCAGGATTATCATTAAAATTAAGTATAATGTATGTAAAACAACTAGTTGATTCCTGGCGTGTCTCCTGAGCCTGATTGATTGCAATTATTATTTTTATCAAATGTGCTGTGGAAACAGTTGAAGGGATAATACATCAGAACATTGAGGGGGGAAGGGCTAGTCATAACCCTATGCTTGGCAGTAAAGGGATAAACTGGAAGACATCCAAGAAGAAGAAAGAACTATGAAAACTGAGAGCCCAAAGAAATAAACTTTCCTTCCCTAGTTAAATAAGTGAGAGTCTTTCAGTGTGCAATCTGAGAATTCAGAGTAAGACAGGCACAGTCAGGAGTTAAAAGGCAGACCAGCAGCTACTGATACAGCAATTGGGTTCCTTAAAGACAAAAGATGGAGCACCCAGGAATGATGTGCCAGGAAGAATACTGTGACATAGATGTGAACTGTTGGAAAGATGCCCCTATCATCAGCTTTCATGAATTAAGTGGAGATATCAGATAACTCTGGGATTTCATGACATGCAGAAAGAAGATTTTGCCACCTTTCTTTCCAAACATGAAAATGATAGTGTTTTTTTTTTTTTTTTTTGTTAATGAAATTTACTAACAAAACCCTTTAAGTATGTGTGGGGTTTTTTTTTCAGAAATATTCAAGACAGCTGAAAGAAAAGAAGATTGAGGGTGAAGGAAGATGAGTAAATGCAATTCTTAAATAATTCATGCTACTAAATAACTAAGGATTGAAATGAAAAAATGAATCATGTAGGTATTAAACTTTATATTCAGACCATTTTCCCAGCCCACACCAGAATGGAGATTCTGTGCTTTCTGCTTCAACATCTTTTTTCAAAGTAACCTTAACAAACATGCATTTAAAGAAATTAACATTTCAGTGTGTTTAGATCTATCTTTTCTAACAGAACGTGAGCTCCTTGAATTCAGTCAATGACTTATTTTTATTTATATCATGATGTTGTTGTTGTTGGAGCCATGGTGGTGCGGTGGTTAAGTGTTCGGCTGCTAACCAGAAGGTCAGTAGTTCAAATCTACCAGCCGCTCGGCTCCTTGGAAACCCTATGGGACAGTTCTACTCTGTCCTATAGGGTCGCTATGAGTAGGAATCCACTCGATGGCAACGGGTTTTGTTTTTTTTGGTTGTTGTTGTTAGGGGCCATCCAGTCACTTATTGACTCATAGCAACCCCATGTGACAGAGGAGAACTGCTCCATAGGGATTCTAAGGCTGTAATCTTTACAGAAGTAGACTGCCACAACTTTCTCCCTCAGAGTAGCTGGTGGCTTTGAACCTTTCAGTTTGCAGTCAAACGTTTAACCACTGAGCTACTAGGGCTTCTTTATGGTGCCACCAGGACTCCTATTTATATCATATCAGCACCAAATACAATATAGGTTGTTCAGTAAATATTCTAAGCATACAAGTTTGAATGAATTAATGAAAGGAAAAAAATAAGATTTTCTGACACATTTAGCAAAAGAAAAATTAATGAAAAATTAATGAAAGGATGACTTTCAAATGAAGCTCACCACTGACCTTAGATGCTTCTTCAGCTTGAGGCATATTTTTATATGCCTCAAACAGTCTTGTTTACTTTGAGAAGAACTCGCAGAGGCACTAACAGCTGGAAATAAACCAAGGCAAGTTGTGGGATGAGAACTTGATGAAATCTGGGAAGTTTTATGTAATATTCTCATTGTGGTTGGTTTCCACTTTATTAAATTAAAATATTTAAAACACAAGACAAATGAATAAATTCAGGCAGAAGTAGGCCTTGCTAAATGACATCTATAAGAGAAGCTGTTTATGTGATTTTGTCCTCCATCTTTATTAAAATCATCAAATAGGGTTTATTTATCAGTGACAAATATCAGTGATAATCCTGGGAATATTTCTTAAGTCGAATTCTTTGAGAGTGAAGAAATCACACTATGGAATAGATCCATATACACTGTCTCCTCACTTATCAACTATTTTGTTTTCCGACATTTTGAATTTATGACAATAGTAAAAAATCTACTATTCAACTATTTTTCACATTAACGACATATGTCTGGCAGTAATGAATGCTGAGATGGCGAGGCGAGAGTAATGCTAGCTGTGATGGTTATGTGTCAACTTGGCTGGGCCTTGATTCTCAGTGGTTTGGCAGTTATGTAATGGTATAATTTTGAAGTTATGTCATGATGTAGTCATCCTCCATTTTTGGATAACAAAGATTTTGCATAATGACCTGGTCTTTATAACCTAACCATATTAATAAATGAGGAGAGGTTTTATGTTTTCTATACGGCTAATTTAAGAGCAATTATATATGACATAAATACAAATAATAGTAATAATTGAATTAGCTTAAAAATTACCTGATTTAAGGCCAAAAAGAGTCTATATAGTCTAGTCTGTTCTGGATACCTTTAAATGTATTGTCCAAGTTGTGGCACTTCATCACACCGAAGTGTCACTTTTGGCATCAAGGCCTTTATTACTATTTGAGCATACTTCTAATTTCCATGGTTATCATTAGTTTCTCAATGTTTAAGTTCCAAATTTGTTATCAATTGTACTTTAGGAGATTGTGATTAGTTGTTGTTGAGTCGGCTCTGACTCATGACAACCTTATGTATAACAGAACAAAATGTTACCTGGTCTTCAGCCATCTCGATGATCTTTCATATGTTTGAGCCCATTGTTGAGGCTATTGTGTCAATACATCTCATTGAAGGTTTCCCTCATTTTCACTGACCCTCTACTTTACCAAACATGAGATTCTTCTCTAGTAATTGGTCTTTCCTAGTGATGTAACCAAAGTAAGCAAGATAAAGTCTCACCATCCTCCCTTCTCAAGAGCATTCCAGTTGCATTTCTTCTAAGACTGATTAAGAGATTAGGTGTCATAAAAAGATATTCTCTATATCTCTATTCTCTATATTTGCCACTAGTTACTTACTATTCTGATAATATTTTTTTCTATTTTCTTAATCCTACAATTTCTGTCTTTTTCTACTTTGTGCCCTATTCTTTCTGTAATTAACTTTTTAAAAAATCTGAAACCAATAGCCTCTCTGTGATGCCTATGCAGTAATAGTGTGAGTAATGTTTTAAAATCCTTGTCATATGAATAGTAACCCCTTGACTAGAATCTACACTTTAAAAAAACTGCAATTTCCCAATTAGATAAAAATGAATAAATAAAGTTTTTTAGGTTAAATTAATATTTAGCATGATATAGAACCTTAAGTATATAGTGGGATGAGTTGTGACAAATATGAACACTTGTATAATCGACACTTCTATCAGAATATAGAACATTCTTATTGCCCAGAAATTTCCCTCATGCCCTTTTCCAGGCAATCCCCCATGGTACTCTAAAATTTCTTTTTAATCATAAATTCGTTTTGCCTGTTTTAGAACTTCATTAAAATTGAATCATACAGTATATACTATTTTTTACCCAGGTTTTTGGTTCAGCATATTGTTTGAGAGACTCACCTATGAAATTCATGCATTGCTGAGAAGTATTAAAATGTATGACTATACCACAATTTATTCCTCCATTCACCTGTTATTGGACAAAAGGGTTGTTTCCAATTTGGGGCTGCTATGAATATTCTTATGAATATTCTTGTACAAGTATTCTTGTGGACATTTGCTTTCATTCTTCTTGAAAATATACCTAAGAGTGTTCTTACAGTGTGATAGGGTAGGTATATTTTAACTTTATAAGAGACTGCCAAAATTTTTCCACAAAAGTTTAATATATACTGTTGTGTATTGCCCAGATCCAGTGTTGGCAGCTGATAGCTTTTAGCTAAATCCCTCTATGGGACTTGCCCTCCCCTGAAGAGAGTGACCTCACCCAAGACAGCCCTCAGGGCTGGTACTAGGGTGAGGCAAGTCAGGTGCCTAGAGCACAAAATTTAAAGAGACCCTGGCTCTCAGGTTCATGTAAATTGTTGTTGTTTGCCCTCTGACGCATAGTGACCCTGTAGGACACAGTAGAATTGCCTCCTAATGTTTCCTAGGCTGAAATTTTTACAGGAACGGATTGCCAGGCAAATGCAATATTTTTTTTCTGCTGCCAATATATATTCACACACAACTTTAGAATCCTCACTTCTCTACCTTAAGAGCTAGGCCTATTATCAGATGCAGGTTGTAACTTTTTATTTTTACTGTCAATAGTAACTTTTTTAATATGTAGAACATTATACAATTTACAAAATATTTTGCATATGTATATTCTCTTTTTATCCTTGTATAAAGCTTGACAATTATGAGCTTTACAGCTAACGAGACTGATTTAGAGACATTGAGTGGCATTGCCAATAACAAGACCCAAGTCCTAAAACATCACAAGTACCAACTTATTCTACAATCACCTTTACAATATGCTATAAGGACCTTCCTTAAAAAAAAAAAAAAAAAAAAAGAGAGTGAGTGAATGGAAAAAGCATGAGTAATGATGGCATAATTGTTCCTTTAGTCAAAATACAAGACAATAAAAATGCACACTGACTCTGCACTGGCAAAATACGTATGGAACCTGGGAATTCTCTAACATGTGAAAATTACCTTTTTATTATATATGATAGCATTTCTCTCCCGGCACTAAACTATTAATCAGTAGATCTAAGGTTGCTCTTGCACTTTAAATAATGGATTGTGTAATTTTAGGGAAATCACATCATATCTCTGAGTTTCATTTTCCTCATCCGCAAAACTGGTTCCTAGAATTTGTAATTTCAGGTATATGTGTGTGTGTGTATATATATATAATATATATATATTCATTGAACAGCTACCTCATGAAAGGTGAAGTGCTTTCTCTCTCTCTCTGTGTATATATATGTATATATAATATACATATATATACACACACACACGTACATATATATATAAATGGGGGTTTAACTTACAGTTGCCAATGTTTTCATTTTCCAAGTAAAAATGTGAGGAAAAAACTATCATACTTAAATCATAAATGAACAGAATAAAAGATACTCCTTTAAAATGAATATATTCTGCTGATGCAGATCAATGAAAATGGCCTTGTGATCAAACCTGAGCTTACGACTGGACTTTGGAACCACATTCCTGGGTGATCTCTAAAAACCAAAAAACCAAACCCGTTGCCATCCAGTCGATTCTGACTCACAGTGACCCTATGGTACAGAGTAGAACGGCCCCATAGAGCTTCCAAGGAGTGCCTGGTGGGTTTGAACTGCCCACCTTTTGGTTAGCAGCCATAGCTCTTAACCACTACTCCGTCAGGGTTTCCGGGTGATCTCTAAGGTCCTTTTAATTTCTGAAGTTATGAGTCTCTTTGAAGACAACACGAGAGTGTTTGTAAAAAAGCATGGTCTTTTGGTGTTTACAGTTTATAATGTTTCTTATTTTCTGGGGAATTTCATTAAGTGGCTTGCCACTGGGTGCTGGACTCCAGAGGAGTGGCCTGACCCAAAGAAAGTTGGCAGTTAAAAACAAAGTTTGATTTCCAACTTGTTTTGTTTGAGGACTGTCCACATCCAGCGGAATTTGTAAGGTTTTAGGTGTCTTGCAGACAACACGCTACCCCACTGCACTGCAAGCCCAGCAAGGCCAACTTGCTCTGTAGCAGGTAATTGCCCTTGCACTCTGGTTGAAGTAGGAAACAGACCAACAATTAGCTTTAAGGGCAGGAAAACCTGAAAAGGCCCCTTGGAAAGGGAAAAGGTGACAGTTACCAGGCTTCAAACCCCATTTTGTAGCAAAACAATTCAACTTTGCCCCTTATATTTGCTCTTTTCTCCAATTTACTTTTGAAAAATGTGGGGTGTAAACTGTTGGTATAATAACTAAGGCTTACACTACGCTTCATAGTTTGTAAAAAATATTTTTATATGATTTTTTTCATTTAATCCTCGTGGCAACCCCCTGAAATGTATACTGTTTGCTCATTCCCTATAAGGAGACACTGAGACACAGATGAGGGAAATTATTACCACAAAACCACATACCAAGGATCAGTGGCACCAGATTTTCTGACAGGATAGCAACCATTCTAGATTATTATCTCTATAGGTAGATACCAAATCTGCATCCTCAGCACTCACTCAGCATCCAGCGTATGAAAGGCACTCAGTAATCGTTAGTAAGAAAATGAATGAGTGAATAAATGTGCTAAGGAACTAGAGTGTAAGATTTACCCTGCCTAGTAGGCATTTTTGGAGACGGTTTACACACTCAGCTGCTAACAGAGAGTTTGGAGGTTCCTCTCTAACCAGAGACACCTTGGGAAAAAAAGGTCTGGTGATCTACTTCTGAAAAATCAGTCATTGAAAACCCTATGGAGCCAGGCAACATGGCACTGTAGACAGAAGAACCACACCGTCCCTCCACAGCAAAGATCCGAAAAACTAAGTCAGAGACACATGTCAATCCTGAAACCCTAAGCATCAAATGAAGAGATAAAGAACTCAGCCAAGTACTGAATGGAATAAGAAACTGACAGAGAACAGACAGCAAGGAGAGATACATGCAGAGGTCCCCTATCAGCCAATGCAGCATGGATCCGCCATCTTGGACTCCTAATGGAGATCGACGAACAAGGAGTACGAGCAAGCGGCTTCACGGAGCTTTCAGCAGGAGACAGAACAACCAGTAACCAGCAATATACACCTTCCCACCCCCCACCATTCTTCACCCCCACTTGGCCTCCTCTGCCTCCTGTGGCCACAGTCTCTTGGCTGGGAAGCACTGGCTTCACCCCAGTGCTGCTTGGATTCCACCCGCCCTCACTGGCCGGCTCCCTGAGTGCCATTTTTTGGCTGCTGATATTGCTTTTTTCCGCTTCTTTTGATTTCTTCCATACCTCTCACCACCTCCCCATCCTTTCTCTCAAATATCTGGCTCTATGTGCCATCTTTGCTTCTTTCTGAAAGGCTGTGAAACACCACTTGACTATGAAACAGCTTCCCGGCCTGAGCCTCCACGCTGGTGGGTCCCTGGGGCTTTTTTGTTTGTTTGTTCTGATTTTTTTGTTTTGATTTGTTTGTTTGTTTTCCTTTCCCTTTCTCAGCTTGGAAGCCCCTTCTAGCTAGGCAGTACTGCATGGTTTGGGAACTACACACTTACTCTGCGCAGACACACAGAGGAACCCATGGGGGCATTTCTTTTTTCTTTTTTTTGTTTTTCTATTTTGTTTTGTTTTCTTCTCTCTCTTTTTCCCTATTTGTCTTTCTTCATTTCTCAATTTCTCATCTTTCTATATTTACCTTCTCTTCCTGTCTCCTGAATACCTGCCACTGTATGACACCTCCCCCCTTTTTAGCCAGGCTGTACTTCACAGCCTGGGAGCAACTTTCCTAGTCCTCACAGCTGCACTGGTGAGATCCCTGGGGGCTTTTTTCCCCCTTTTTCTTCCAATTTTTAGTTATTAATGTTTTTATCATTTTCTTCCTCTTTGTTTTTCTCCATTTCTCAGTCTCATCAATCCAATTCAATAGCAAGCTCCCTTAGCACTCTTTTTTCTTTGTTTGTTTGTATGTTTTTGGCTCCTGTTCCTCTCTCCTCTCGCTTCTTTATCCCATACTCAGCTCCACACATCACAATCTCCCCCCTCCTTCCTGCCTACCTGCACTGTGCACTGAATAACATCCTGCTTACAAACCACTGGGTAGCAGAAGAAATCAGAGATGGAATCAAAAAATTCCTAGAATCAAGCGAGAATGAAAACACATCATACCAAAATCTTTGGGACACAGCAAAGGCAGTCCTCAGGGGACAATTTATAGCAATAGATGCACACATCAAAAAAGATGAAAGGGGCAAAATCAAAACATTAACTAAAGAACTCAAACAAATAGAAAGAGAACAGCAAAAAGAGCCCACAGCCACTAGAAGAAAGGAAATAATAAAGATCAGAGTGGGAATAAATGAAATAGAGAATAGAAAAACAATAGAAAGAATCAACAAAAACAAAAGTTGGTACTTTGAAAGGATCAACAAA
>NW_004443939.1:1078691-1106134 GCF_000243295.1 Trichechus manatus latirostris
AACCATTTTGGAAAATGATATGGCACTTCCTTAGAAAGCTAGAAATAGAAATACCATACGATCCAGTAAGCCCACTCCTAGGAATATATCCTAGAGAAATAAGATCCATCACACGAATAAACATGTGCACACCCACGTTCATTGCAGCATTATTCACAATAGCAAAAAGATGGAAACACCTCCCTCCCGCTCCTTTTCTCCCCCTTTCTCCTCCCTCTCCCTTCTCCCTCTCCCCTCTCCCTCTCTTTCTCTTCCCCCTCCCTATCCCTCTCTCTTCTGTCTCTCAGCTCCCTAAGATTAAAGAGAAAATGCTGCTATCAGTGACTTCCAGGCCTGGGATTCCGACTTTTGGCTATAACAAGAACAACAAGAAGCCATATGTGTCATTGGCTCAGCAGATGACACCACCTAGTCCAAGCAACAGTAACCCTAGCAGCAGCAGTGGGAGCAATGGAAATGACCAGCTGAGCAAAACCAACCTTTACATGCGGGGATTGCAACCAGGCATTACTGCCCAGGACCTCGTTAAGCTATGTCAGCCCCTCCAGGGCATTGTTTGGCTTCTTCTGTCTAACCCACTGGCTCACAGAAGCTTTGCTGAAAAAAATCGATATGGCAAGATTGTCTCCACAAAGGCCATACTGGACAAGACCACAAACAAATGCAAAGGCTATGGCTTTGTGGACTTTGACAGTCCTTCAGCAGCACAGAAAGCTGTAACAGCTCTGAAAGCCAGTGGTGTACAGGCACAGATGGCAAAGCAATAGGAGCAGGACCCCACAAATTTATACATCTCAAACCTCCCACTGTCAATGCATGAGCAAGAATTGGAGGGGATGCTGAAGCCCTTTGGCCAGGTTATCTCCACCCAAATCCTTTGAGAGGCCAGTGGGACCAGCAGAGGGGTTGGCTTTGCAGGGATGGAGTCCACAGAGAAATGTGAAGCCATCATCACCCACTTTAATGGAAAATATATTAAGACACCCCCTGGAGTACCAGCCCCATCTGATCCCTTGCTTTGCAAATTTGCTGATGGTGGGCCAAAGAAACAACAGAACCAAGGAAAATTTGTGCAAAATGGATGGGCCTGGCCAAGGAATGGAGATATGAGTGGCATGACCTTGACCTATGACCCCACCACAGCTCTTCAGAATGGGTTTTACCCAGCTCCTTATAACATCACTCCCAACAGGATGCTTGCTCAGTCCGCGCTATCCCCATATCTTCCACCTCCTATGTCTTCGTATCAGAGAGTGACTCAGACATCTCCTCTACAAGTACCTAATGCATCTTGGGTGCACCACCAGGCATACCTCATGAAGCCTTCAGGTTCAGTTCTGACACCAGGGATGTATCACCCCCTTTCTCTCCAGCCTGCCTCCATGATGGGACCTCTGACCAAGCAACTGGGCCATCTCTCCCTCAGCAGACCGAGCACATATACGCCAACAGCTGCAGCTATGCAAGGAGCTTACATCTCCCAGTACACCCCCGTGCCTTCTTCCAGTGTTTCAGCTGAGGAGAGTAGCGGCCAGCAGACTCAAGTGACAGTGGATACTCCCTCAGACCATGGGATCTATTCTTTCCAGTTCAACAAGTAACAGTGGAAGAGCCTGCCTACTTCGCCTTTATACAATTTTTAATTTTGTGGATTTCTTTTTTGAATTAAATTTCATGTGGAATATTTTGGGGGCTGGGCAAGGAACAAAGTGGAACACTAAACACGCACTGGGAGTGGCTTTTCCTCCGCCTGCCTTGCAATCTCCTGGGAGAAAAGACTGACTAGCCTTGCCTCAGGAAGCAGACATGTGACCTAGACTCATGAAAGAGACAATCCCACAGCCTCTGGAAGCCAGCCACCCTTGAGCCAAATTTGGATGAAGACTAGGTCTACCCTGGAAAGTTCCAGAAGAATGGACTTAGTGACTTCCGACTAACTGCTCACTGCTGGGGCCAGCACACCTGAGGACGTGTCTTTTGCAGCTGCGATTCTTCGGGAATACCTGCTTTCCTGCCTCCTAGAGAATCTTTTTTCTGCCCTGGGTCCCGCGGCCACTCTTTTCCCCATTACACATCGCTGCGCCCAGCCCAGAGTCTGTGCAGCTGTGATTTTGCTGAATCCACTTAGGCTCCTTCCCCACTGTAGGTTGTCAGCGTTTCACCTAGAGACCAGTGGTTTTCTGCCGGAGGTGATGTTGTCCCTCAGGGGACTTTTGGCAATATCTGGAGACATTTTTTATTGTTATACCTGGGGTATGCTACTAGCATCTAGTGAGTAGAGACCAGGGATGCTGCTCAACATCCTACAGTGCACAAGACAGGCCCCCACAACAAAGAATTATCTGGCCCACAATGTCAATTGTGCCTAGGTTGAGAAACCCTGATAGACGGTGTCATCCCTGCCTCCTGCACAGTAGGACTTGGTAAATTCCCCACCCCCACCCTGGACACACAGTGCCTTTCGATACACATGCAGTTAGTTGGGAGAGACAGAACTGACGTCCTTGAGTCCCCTCAGGCTTTGACCTTTGGCACCTCTGCATCTAGCAAAACCCGTCCTTGAAAGGATTGTGGCTGTGTGTGCCCAGGCCACGTGTGCACACGTATGCAGTGGGATGGAGGTCAGGGCTGTGTGTGTGGGCTGTGCAGGGGTGGGAAAGGACAAAGCTGCCATAACAGTCCAGAGCAACCTGCCCTGACTTGTTTGGGCCCCTTTCCTAGGGAACCCAAGTCGTCAGAAATAATTTTCCTTCTTGTGGAAGGACAACAGGGAGCTAGGCTACAGAACTGGGCAATAAATCCCATCTCAACGTCAGGAGTCGTGAAAAAAAAAGCCTACATCTTGCTGTTCAACTCAGTCTCCTTCTGTAAGACCTGACTCCATGCACGTGGAGACAGATAGTTAGAAAGCCTTTGCCCATCTTTTAGGAAATAAGCTCCTGCACGTGCCTTCTCCCAGGCACTCCCTTACCTACTGAAAGGCGAATTCTGCTCTCCTTCACTTCAAGGCTAGCACTTCACCAGACAATCAGGACAGAAAGCCAAATGATGGCGAATGGAGAAACAGGTGGGTGTTAGGAATGGAGAAATAGGCTACAGGGAAGATGGCAGAGGGAAAAGGAGCCATAGTAAGGGTTGTTGGGAATAGAGCTTGAGCCCAGCTTTCCTGCTCCCACCTACCCCAGAACTGAGAGTCACAAGGCTCCCTACCCCCAGACTGTCCCTTTGTACATCCTAGGAGTAAGGAAGTGGGAGCAGTGGGTAGGATATAAAGTGTAGAAGACAAAGTGCCACTATGAAGTTTCTCTTGGGTGCTTCCAGCCTCAGGAAGGGCTTATCCAATGTAAAATGGCTGCAAGACCAGTAACCTTTTAGAAGGGTTTGGCTGGGTAGGTAGCTCTTGTTCTCGCATCTCTAGCCCTCAGTCCAGGAAAGTACACCATAGCTGCTTTCTTGTCATTGGCCTTTAAGAGAGAGAAAACAAATCCAGAATCCTGTTCATTTGATTGACAGTAGACTGGGGGAGGCTTGCTATGATAGGTTTAGTGCAATGGGGGCCTTTCATGTACAGAAACTGCTGTTGTTCACTGCTGCCTCCCCTCCCCCATCCTCCCACCGCCCAGAACTCCTGATTCTGTCTGCCTTCTCTATATTTAGACAACGCTTACATGGCCATGATTTTTTTTGTTTTAAATTCTGAAGTTACCAAAAAAAAAAAAAAAAGATGGAAACAACCTAGATGTCCATCAACAGATGAATGCATTACAAAACTAGGGTACATACACACAATGGAGTATTATACAACGTAAAGAACAATGATGAATCTGTGAAGCATCTCATAACATGGATGAAACTGGAGGACATTAGGCTGAGTGAAATAAGTCAAATGCAAAAGGACAAATATGGTATGAGACCTCTACTGTAAAAACTCATGGAAAAGTTTACACACAAAAAAGAAACAATCTTTGTTGGTTATGAGGGATGGGATGGGTGTGGGGAGGAAAACTAAATAGACAATAGATAAGTGGTAACTTTGGTGAATGGTGAGACAGTACACAATACAGGGGAAACCAGCACAACTTGTTCAAGGAAAGGTCATGGAAGCTCCATAGACACATCCAAACTCCCTGAGGGACTGAATTGCTGGGTGGAGGGCTGTGGGGACCACGGTCTCGGGGAACATCTAGCTCAATCGGCATAACACAGTTGAGAAAGACAATGTTCTACATTCTACCTTGGTGAGTAGTGTCTGGGGTCTTAAAAGCATGTGAGCAGCCATCTAAGATACTCCATTGATCTCATCCCTTCGGGAGGAAGGGAGAATGAAAAGAACTGGATACAAGGAAAAGATTAGCCCAAAGGACTAATGGACCGCAGCTACCAAGGCCTCCACCAGACAGAGTCCAGTACAGCTAGATGGTGCCTGGCTACCACCACTGACTGCTCTGACCAGGATCACAAAAGAGGGTTCTGGACAGAGCTGGAGAAGGATGTAGAACAAAATTCTAACTCACAAAAAAAAGACCAGATTTACTGGCCTAAAGGAGACTGGAGAAACCCCAAGAATATGGCCCCCAAGACACCCTTTTAGCTCAGTGGTGAAGTCATCTCCGAGGTTCACCGTTCAGCCTGGGAGTGGACAGCCCCATAAAACCAAATGGGACTAATGAGGCACAGCAGTCCAGGGACAAGGGCCAGAAGGCAGAAGGGGACAGGGAAGCTGGTGATAGGGAACCTAAAGGTTGAGTAAGGATAGTGTTGATGTGTTGTGAGGCTGTTAACCGTTGTCATAGGGCAACATTTGTAGTAACTGTTAAATGAGAAACTATTTTGTTCTGTAAGCCTTCATCTAAAGTGAGAATAGCAGCACAATTGGAAGAGTGTAGTCGATGTCACTGAACTGTGCATGTAGAAATTTTTGAAATGGTGTATCTTTGGCTATGTATATTTTCACCAAAGAAAAAAGGTCGAGAAGGGAGAGGGTTGACATGTTGTGGGGTTGTTAACCAATGTCATAAAACAATATGTGCACTACTGTTTCATGAGAAACTATTTGTTCTGTAAGCCTTCACCTGAAGTACAATAAAAAAATAAAAAATAAAAATACAGTGTTAGTGATGTGAAAAATCAGTTTCCTTACATCCTTCCCTCCTCTTCCTCCTACCTCATCTTCTGCCTGCTTCCCACATCAATAAGGTTGGAAAATGCAAGCATCAGCCTATAGAGACAATGTTAAGATTTCCTGTTACTCATTCCAGATTTCCATGACAGTTGAATAAATAGGGAAATGATAGAAAGGTACACAGCTTTTCCATCGTGGTCATTTTCCTAGTAAATGAAATGCGTCATATAAATTAAAAGGTTTATTCTCCTGACTTCCAGTAAAACTGGAGAATTTCATTTTCATTTCTAGTCATCTTTTGTTAGTAATGGCTCCTAAAACAAAAACTTAAATTAGTAATTCTCAATACTGAACACATTCACCAAGGGAGTCTTAAAAATATATAATGCAATTTCCTGACTCCATCCAAGATCCACTAAATGTGAATGTCTTAGTTTCATTTTTAAATTACTTTTCCAAAAAGAAAGTTAAGAGCAAGTATATAGTTTTGCTATATAAGAGAGCAGAGAAATGAGGAGTAGCTGAAGGGGGATGTGGAGTAAAGGAAGGATTATTTTTGAAGGTGAAATATCTAACACACACATCTTGGTGGGAAAGAGTCTGTAGAGAGAAAGGAAGAAATATATTGATGATTCAGGAGAACTTACAATTGCTAGAGGTAAGTCTGTGACTAGCTACAAGGGGATGGATTCAGTGCACAAGTAGAGGGGTTGACTTTCAGTAAAATCATGGACGTTCATCTATATGAAAGGAAGGAAGGAAGGCAGAATATGGTTGATGGATAGATGCTGTGATGAGAAAATGTGGATGTTTTATTTCCTCAATGAAAAGGGAAACAAAGTCATGAAGAGAATGGTATAGGGATGGGGAAGAGAGATACTGGAGGTTTAAGAGCAGCAAAGATATGAAAATATTACCTAGAAAAGTAGCATAGTGATTGAACCAGGAAAATGTGAGACATGTAAGTACCACATCAACAAAAAGACCTGCCCTTATGCCATTTACATTCCAATAACAGAAGAAATAAATAAATAATCTAATATCAGATAAATGCTATGAAGAAAATTAAAACAAGGTAAGGGCATAATGAGTTCAGGATACTACATATAGGGTGGTCAAGGAAGACCTCCTGATTAGGCAACACTTGAAGAAGATCTGAAAAAACAGAAGGAGTAAGATTGAGGGGGGTAATTATTCCAAGCAAAGAGAACCCCAGGTGCCAAATTCAGCATGTATTCAAGGAATAGCAAATAGCTGAGTGTGGCCGGAATGGAGTGAGCAAGGGGAAGAGTAGGAGGACATAAAGGAAGAAAATAGGCCAAGGAAGAATTTGAGATGGGTCTTGTGGAGCACAGTAAGGACTTTGAGTTCATTCTACATGTTTAGAGAAGCCACTGCAGGGGTTTGGGCAAGGAATTAATCATCTGACTTCTGCTTTAAAAGAATCGCGCCAGTGCTCTACAGCAAATAGACTATAAGGTAGTGTCTTAGGCTGAGTTCTCTAAAGATGTATAAACACCTATATAGAGAGATTTAGATCAAGGAAATGGCTCACTCAGTTGTAGAGGCTGGAACATCCCAAATCCATGAATCGGGCTGGGGGCTTCTCTTGATTCATATAGCCATAGGGTCTGGTGAACCCAAGATCAGCAGGTCAGACAGCAGGGCTCTTGCTCACAGGCTGTGAAGACCAACAAATCCCAAGATCGGCAGGCAAGACCACACGTAAGCTGCTAGGTCGAGTCTCAAGAACAGGAGGTCAGAGGAACAGGAGCCAGCTGCAGGATCCAGAACAAGAAAAAGCCCACAAACCTTGCCAGAATGTCCACTTATATTCGATGCAGGCCACACACCCAAGGAAATCCCTTTCCATTGATTGGATACTCATCATGGAAATGATCACATTATATCAACTCTCATCCTGGAAGTGATCACATCATCATAGGACTGCCAAACTACATCATAACTGCCAAACCACTGAGAATCATGTCCCAGCCAATTTGACACACAACCGTAATGATCACAAGTAGCAAGTATGGAATCAGGAAGACTAGCTAGGCGACTATATCAATATTTTAGGGAAGAGATGATGGTGGTTTTTGAGTAGCAGTGGAGGTGGTGGGAAGTGGTCATATTAAAATATTCTGTTTGACAAGAGATGCCATAAAATGCACACTCAAGCTATGGAATAGAAAAACATAATCACAACCCATATAACTAACCAGGAATCCAGAACATATACAGCTCTCTTATAAATCTATAGGAAAAAGACAATCCAATAGAAAAATAAGCAAAAGATATGAACTGTTAATTCATGGTGGTGGAGGACTGGCTGATAAGCTTGTAAGAAGACAATTTACTAGAATTCAGAAACAAAAATTAATAAATTAATTGAAAATGCAAGTTAAAACAAGGAGATATTAATTTACAACATTGAGATTTGCAAAAATCAATATATCTGGTAATGTCTAATGTTGGCAAGGGTGTGGGGAAAGGGATATCTACACCATACTGGTAGGACCATTCATTGGTACCATCATTTTGTAGAGTGATTTGACAATAGGTAGCAAAGTTTAAGATTCGTATACTCTAAACCAGAAAAACCCAAAACTGTTACCATCAAGTTGATTCCGACTCCTAGGAACCCTGTAAGACAGAGTACAACTGCCTCATAGCGTTTCTAAAGCTATAATCTTTACAGAAGCAGACTGCCACATCTTTCTCTCGTGGAGCCACTCACTAGTGAGTTCAAACCATTGACTTTTTGGTTAGCAGCCGAGTGGTTTAACCATTGAGCTAGCAGGGCTCCTTCATATACGCTAAACTAAAAAAAAAAAAAAACCACTGCTGTCAAGTCACCAGAAATTCCACTTCTGGATTTCTATTTTAAAAAACAAACAAACCAAAAGAAAATTACTCGATGCCAGGCCCTTGGTTAATAGTAGACTCAGATTTTGAACTCAGAAAATCTCATGACAGATGACAGAATTTGGCTCCTAATATAATATTAGATCCTTTAAAATTAATACACTAGATCAAAATATAACAACAGAGATAAATGCTCAAAATGTAATGTTGAATGTAAAAAGGATACTTCTAATATGATATAATTGATGTAAATTTTTAAAACACACAAAATAGAAGTTACATCTGTGGAAGACGGAATTAGGATTGTGTGATTCTTTTTTCTTTTTAGAGAGAGCTCAATCAAATATTGGAAAATGTGAATATCTGTCTAGTTTTTGTCATGTGTAATAAGTGTCTGCTAGAATATTTTCTATGTTGTTCTCTCTGTATGAAATGTTTTATAATTAAGAATATATTTTTCCTTTTTAAAAAGCCTACTATGTTGCCTTAACATTTTTTCTTTGTGATTAAGTTCGACAGTAAATGCCAAGTCCATAAATTGGCAGTTAATTACTTCTGTCGTTAGTATAAACAGTGAAGAAAACTTTTCTTGTTTGTTTGTTTGCTTCGTAATTGGTGTATTAAGTGGGCAATTTTCTTTAACATCTATTGGTTGTTTTACAAAAGAGTCTGGACCCTTTACAAGTCAGGTTGCTGAGTTGATCATGCAGAGAAGGATTAAAGGAAGTAACTGGAAACAGAGACAACATCTAAAAAGTCTCCATTGTAAAAACAGAAATGAGACCGAGAGCTAGGCATAGATGAAGTTATATCATATTTCTACAGGCATCCTTATGTCCTTATTAAAAAGAAAGCTTATCATCATCACCAAGACCACCACTTCAAATATAAAGAGAAAATGGTTTTGTCCATGTGGACAAGAAAGAACACCAATTCAGAAGTTGGTTCCTCTGAGACACAAAATGGAATCAGATCAGAATCAGTGATTTTCTTCTATGTTGCCTCATTAGAAGAAAAAGAGTGTTAATGTAGGATTTATATAATGAAAAGCTCTAAAGAAGCTGAAATCCAAAGGCAAAAGAAATTAAGAGTCTTAAGAAACCAGGCGTAGTTATGAAATTAAACAGACTAATTCCTGTCAATTTCTGGAACCCTTGTAAAAATTCCTATATGTCGAGAAAAGCATCAAACATTGCTCAGTGTTATTGGAAGACAATTTGCCATGGGTCTCTCACATTTCCACACATCTTCGGAGCAGAGGGAGCCCTGGTGGTGCAGTGATTAAGAGCTTGGCTGCTAACCAAAAGTTTGGCAGTTCAAATCCACCAGCAGCTCCTTGGAAGCTCTATGGGGCAGTTCTACTCTGTCCTATAGGGTCGCTATGAGTCAGAATTGACTTGACAACAAGGAGTTTGGTTTGGTTTTGGTTCTGAACAGAGGTACTAACATTCTTTTGTTCTGTATTATTTTTTCAAGGATGTTTGTATAGTAAACAACCTCAGAAGATAAAGACAGTGTCTTCTCTGGAAGAGAGGGCTGGTTTGTTTACTGTTCAGCATAAAAGATAGGGGTTTCTTAAGCTCAGGATTCCTCAACTTTGAAGCAAACCCACTATGTGTACAACACCCACCTGGGCCATTCCCTATAGCCCCCATGAAATTTAGGAAACAAGAGGAACCAGTGAGAACATGAAGCTCGTGCTATTTGCTGTGTCATGACTAATAAAGCCCTTTGTCTCTGACCCAGGAGTCTTGTGTCTTCTGTCAGCATCTATGAAATTATAGCAGTGTAACTTGTATTATCTTGCCAGTAGGGTAAAATATCAGACCCATCACTCTTCTTGGCAAGTGTCACTTCCAAGGTTAATGGTTTAAATATATCAAGTTCAGATTCAACAAATATTTATTGAGCACTCACTGTGTGCCAGGCACCGTGCTAAGTAAACACTTTATATATATTAACTCAAAACTCACATTGGCTCAATGAGGAACTGAGGCATAGCCAGGTTACATAATCTACCCAGTCACATAGTTCAAAAGTGTCAGTTCAGGTTTCCTAGCCCAGGCAGTCTGACTGGAGCCTCCTCTCTTACCACTTTCTCTCCCTATAGTAACACCATCAAATTGAAATTGCTGTCTCTATTAACAGCAAAGAAACAGATTCTGAAAAGTTAGTGCTTGCTCAAAGGCACAAAATTCACTTATGTAAAGTTAGACTATCAGCTTCATTATGAAATCAAGACAATATTGATTTGTAGGTAAAGATGTAGCTTTCAAATACTTAGCATTCAAATCCTGATTCTTGCTATGATCTTTGAGTATTTTCCATGTATCATGTAGTTCCTTTACTTAAAGCAAAAGAAGCACATTGTTGCTGGTAAAATCAACTGAAAGGTGCTAAAATTAGTGGACAGAAGTTTGAGGAGAAACAGGATTTGCATAGTCTTAAATTATCTCCCCCAAGAAACTTATCAACTACAAAGGAAAAAAACAGTGATTTTACAGTAGAGAAACCAACTAAGTGACCACAGTACATTACCAGTAATAAGACAAACTGACATCATAAACATTTTTTTGATGCACTGAGAAGAAGACAGCATCATTTTTGTAATATTCTTGCCAAAAATGCATAACCTCGTTCTAATTGTGAGGAAACATCAGACAAACCCAAATTGAGGGACATTCTACAAAACAGCTCATCAGTTCTCTTTGAAAGGCTTTCTTCCTAGTCTTAGTCTAGAAGCTCTTCTGAAACCTGTCCACCATGCGTAACCTAGTGGTATTTGAAATACGGGTAGCACAGCTTCCAGCATCACAGCAGCATGCAAGCCACCACAATAAGACAAACTGATAGACAGGTGGTGGAGCTTTCAGACTGACAGACTAGTAAGAAAGGGCTGGCGATCTACTTATAAAATTAACCAATGAAAACTCTATGGATCACAACAGAGTATTATTCGACACAGTACTGAAAGATGGGCCCCTTAAGTTGGAAGACACTCGAAATACACAGTGGCCACAACAATGGGCTCGAGCATATCAATGATCGTGAAGATGGCACAGGTCCAAGCAACATTGTCTTCTGTTGGACATGGGTTTCTCATGAGTCAGAGCCAACTCTGTGGCAGCTCACAACAACAAAAAACTCTTCAAAAGTGCCAAGGTCATGCAAGTTGAGGAAAGACTGAGACACTACTACAGTTTCAAAGAGACAAGGAGAAATAAAGAGATGCAATGAGGGATCTTGGATAGGATCCTGAAACAGAAAAAGACATTAGTGTTAAAACTGGTGAAATTAGAAAAAGGTCTGCAATTTACCTAACAATATTGTACTTGGTAATGGTACTATGGTTACTTAGGACATTAGCATTAGGGGAAACAGAGTGAGGGATATAAAGGAATTCTTTGCACTCGTTTTGCAACTTTTCTATAAGTCTAAACTTAGTTCAAAATAAAAAAGATTTTTGAAGTCTAAATTATTTTGCTGCTTATGTAAAACAATGTTTTATGAAACAGTATAGTGGTTCCCTGAGTCGGAAACGACTGCACAGCAACTTGGTTTTAGTGTGTAATGGTTAAGAGCATGTTCTCTGCATTTGAACTCCAGCTCTGCTACTTATTAACTGCATGATGTTAGGCAAGTTACTAATTATTCTGTGCTCTGATTTCCTTATCTCAAAAAAATCAATGTAATAATAAAAAATGCCTTCTGTAAGGTTGTTGTGAGGATTGAAAACGTAAATTCTTAATAAATGCTGAGAACAGAAGTTGACACAGAATACACACTCAATATGTGTTGCCTGTTTTGTTGTGAAGTATACAGTGGTTCCTCTATGCCAGGAGGCCCTGGGTTTCACATGTCAGAAGATGATCGAATCAAAGGCACCAATCACTTCTTGGGAGTGAAAAGCAGAAGAGTCTAAGCAGCAAAGGTACGATCTCTCCAGGATGTTTTCTGAACCAGAGTCGCCAACTCAAATGTCAACAAGGGCCAAGCCTGTGAGCCTAGTGAGTGGAGCCAACCTGGGCAGGAATATGGGGAACTAAAGAGCCTATGCCCTGTCCAAGGGGAACAGCTGCACTCCTGCTGTCACCATGACAAAATGTGGGCAAATATCGCCAATTTTTCAAGAAAAGCCAGAATCTTGACTTTTTATTAAAAAACTCCCAACTTCTAAATGTTGGCAAATAAATCAAAAATTTAAAGCCTTCTGGAACCAATGCTATTGTTGTTGGGTGTTGTTGAGTGGATTCTGACTCATAGCAGCCCCATGTGACAGAGTAGAACTGCACCATAGGGTTTCCTAGACTGTAATCTTTAGGGAAATAGATCAGCAGGTCTTTCTCCAATGGATTGCCAACATTTCACTTAGCATTCGAGCACTTAACTATCTGCACCACCAGGGCTCCTCAGAACCAATGCTACAAAAGTCAAGTTAAACATGTCAGTGAGCCAGATGCAGCCAGTGACTTCTAGTCTGCGGCCTTCATTTTGACTGGCAAGAAAGTAGGGCTTTGTGGAAAAAATACTTGGTACAAATTCACATCTACCATAACTAGTGTTTTCTATAAACACGTGCTTATACATGTGCATGCACACACACACACACACACGTACACACAAACACAAAGACCCCTAGTCATATAAACTTGGGAAACTCAGAATTAAACAATATTAAACATTTTCTTTTTTTTTTTTTTCACTGCAAGTCTCAGAATCTTTCATATGCTCTTGTACATCATGAGTCCTTCAGATTAGAAGTTATGCTATCCTTTTTTTCTTCTTCCTCATATTTATCTGTCAAAGTCCCTTTTCTGAGCAGCAACTCATGGAACAAGTGTTCTGTGAAAACACTTGGGGAACACTGGACTAGATGGTCTCTGATGCTCCCCCCAACCCTGACCCTCCACGATTCTGAGCTCAGCATCAATATCCTGTGTCTCTCTCCTTTTCCCCAGTGCTTGGCACATGGTGGACCCCTAGTAAATGCTTACGGAATCAATTATTGCTTGCAAAGGGATTTGGGGTCCACAAAGAAGCCTGTACTTGAATTTAGAAAGAAAAAAAAGAAAGAAAGCCAGATGCTATGTTGAACTGAAGCAAGCCCAATGGCTCTGTCAGTTGGCTTTGTTTACAAAGGAAAGCCAAACAAAGCAGGAGGTAGAATTTATTTCAGTAAACAGCATCTTGCAAAGAGAAGGAACGCTCTCTCCTCCAGGAGAGGCAGCCTCACTGCTGTTACAATCAGAAAATATTTGCATAAAAACCACTTGCTTAAAGAAAACAACATGTTCAAACAAACAGAACACTGGGATTCCTCAGGGCATTTGGGGTGTGTGCCTGTTTTGGAAGGAGGGCAAGGAAAGACACACTTGCATGCCTATTCATCTTATGTCTAAGAGCATTTGCTATCTCTGGATAGGCAAGTAAAAGCTTTATAGACATAGTGCATTTAAGCACCTTATGAACTTTACACTCTACCTTGCTGAACACCCCTCTTTTGGGAAGAGGGCCCATAGAGGTTTAGTGGACTTCCAAAGAACTAGATTCCACTCCTGTTCCCTTCCTAGCCTACTCCTTTCAGTCGAGTATTCTTTCCCCAGTAAGATGTCTCTTAAAGCATGGGAACATTTTAAGTTATGAAGCCACAACTCTAAATAGATACTTCAGGCAGCAAAACAAAGATGGGAAGAGGCGGAGTCAGACAGGAAAGTTGAGTGTTGGTCAAACTGAGGGAGTTAAACTCTAAAGCAATAAAATCACATACCCAAATGCAAAATAAATCTAGTCATATTCTAGGAGATACTATAAACTGTTGTTGTTGTTAGCTGCCGTAGAATCAGCCCCAACTCATGGCGACTCCATATCCAACTGAAGGAAACCCTTCCCAGTCCTGCGACATCCTCATGATTGATTGCAGATCAGACCATTGTGATCCACAGGGTTTTCATTAGCTAATATTCAGAAGTAGATTGCCAGGCCTTTCTTCTCAGTCTGTCTTAGTCTGGAAGCTCTGCTGAAACCCATTCAGCATTGCGGCAACACGCAAGCCTCCTCTGACAGGTGGTGGCTGCACATGAGGTACATAGCTGAGAATCAAACCCTGGTCTCTCCCATGGAAGGTGAGAATTCTACCACTGAACCACAAATGCCTCTATTATAAACTGTGACAATAATAATAACTCTACCTAGCTAACATATATTGAGAGTTCTCTGTACCAAGCACCGTTCTGTTTTCTGTACTCCATCTTGTTCAATTCTCACTATAACTCTCCACTGCAGGAAAGGTAGCACCATCACGATTTTAACAGATGAGAGAACTGATAGTCAAGAAGCTTAAATAAGTTATTGCCTAAGAGTATACTGTTCAGAAGTGGACATGTTGGGATTTGGACTCATATCTGTCTGGGTCCAAAGCCTTGACTTTTCCCACCACACCAAAGGAATAATGGAAAGTCACTTAGGGTTTATAAGTCGATTTGTGCATCTCTTAAGAAAATGCTCATTTCGTGGCTACTATGTGTTCTGTATGTGTCAGCTACTGTGGTCAGTGCTGAGGAGGAAGTGATGAATCAGATCCCACCTGGGCATTCAAGGTAGGATCAGGCAGGGTGAGGAAGACAAAACATTGTGAGTATTATGATCTGGACCATAGGAGAGCACCATGGGGACCCATTCACTCAACTGGGATCCGGGAAGACTGTTTGGAATTGATGGCATTTGAGGGAGTCCTGAAAGAAGAGCAATGAAGCAAGAAGGGAGAGCAGGAAGAAAATGCTGTCCTAGACACCAAGAACTGTAGAAAAGCAGAGCAATGGGCTCTGTTGGGGGAAAACCGTGCACTGGTTGGAGCATGAGATGTGTCTTGAGAAGTAGAGAGAGATGAATTTGGAAAACTTGAGGATCTTGAGCTTCAGGTTGAGCGGTTGGAACTTTATGTTGTAGGTAAGAAGGGTGGGGTGGGGTAGGTTAAATTTAAGACATAAGCATAGCAATACCCTAAATGAAATGGGGACCAGATTGTGTTGCGAACACAGATTAAAAGGTGATGATCTTTTAGAGTCAGATAGAACTGTGTTAGAATTCCAGCTCTGCTACCCACTAAGTGTATGACCTTAGACAAGTTATTCACCTCTCTGAGCCTCAACTTCCTCATTTGTAAAATGGGAATATTAATAATAACTAGCACACAAGATTGTTGTGAGGGTTAAAAAATCATATAAACAAAGTGTCTTTAAAAGTGCCTTACACATGTGAGCTATTATTCACGTGGTGGGTCCTGTTTTACATAATGTTTGGTTTGCAAGTGGTTTGGGGCAATCATGCCAAGGTCTTTTTTCCTTCAAAAATTGCCTCATGGCTATTATATACAGAGGAGGGTGGCGTAGTGGAAAGGAGCACTAATTTCAGAGGCAGGCAGGCTCAGTTTCTGATTCTGATCCCCTAGTTGTTGCTGGGAGCCTGAGCTGAATGATTTTAGACCAATTATGGCCCTCTCTGTGATTTTGGGTTCTCTTCCAGCACAACGGTTGGCACAGAGTTGATAATCAGAAAGTATCGGTGCCCTTCTCCTCCTTTCTAGGCCTAGTGTTGCCTGTGATTCTAACCAGTCACTTAACTTCCCTGGGCCTCAATTTTCTCATTAGGAAAACAGGAATAATAATCTGCCCTGGATACTTTATGGAATTATTCTGAAGATCAAATAGCAGATGGGCTAACATGAAATAATGCTTTATAAACTGAATCACTTTACAAACATACGGAATCATCATAAACCTAGCCAATGTTCAAATGGTTCCACTGAAGTTCTGAATCCCCGAGGCAAAAAGGAGTTAATATTTAGAGTGGCCACATGAGCTCCATGGAAGGATAACAATGAAACTTTCATCTCCTGGTCCAATAATAGTGAAAAACAGTTTACCTTTATGAGCCTATTCATTGCTACCCTGTGAAAACAGAGCTAAAAGCTGTAAAACGGAGGCCAATTAAATCGACACAATTCTGCTTCCTGCCTCCCATCAGTTTCACCTCTTTCTCCCTCTCCCTCAGCTAATAGCCTCTCCCCACTCCCTTCTCTTTGTGGTGGAGCCTTACATCTGTGAAGATTGTAAAACATACGACACACATTGAAAGAGTCACAGGCATACACACAGATACAGACACAGACACACACATATACACACAGGCACATCAGCACACTCCTCCCCGATACTCTCTTTAAGAAGGGGAAGAACCAGCTGGGAAGAGCTGCACTGATTGTGTCCTGAGCAAACCATGGGCATTTTTAGAATCCTTTCCACATGCTCTAAACACCGAGACACACAGCCTGAGCCTAGAGTCAGTCCTGGATGAATGTTTAGAATCTAAATGCCCTCTGATTAAAGTAAATATCCAAGCACTTGTTCCCAGGGTCTGCAAAAGCAGACCTTGGTTTCTTTTCCTATCATAAACGCGTCGCCATCAAGTCAATTCTGACTCATGGTGACCCTAAGTGTGTCAGAGTAGAACTACACTCTAATAGGGTTTTCAAGGCTGTGACCTTTCAGAAGCAGATCACCAGGTCTGTCTTCTGAGACACCTCTGGTTTGAAATGCCAACTTTTCAGTTAGAAGCCGAGTGCGAACCATTTGCGCCACCTAGGAACCCATTAAAAAAAAAAAAAAAAAAAACCATTGCCGTAGAGCTGATTCTGACTCATAGCAACCTTATAGGACAGAGTAGAACTGCCTCATAGGGTTTCCAAGGAGCACCTGGTAGATTTGAACTGCTGACCTTTTGGTTAGCAACCAAACTCTTAACCACTAAGCCACCAAGGTTTCGCTTTTTGTCATAGGAAGATGGAAATATCACCCCATGGAACAGTCATAGATGTTTAATGTCTTGATTTGAAAATATTATATTTCCATTCTTATTTTTTACTTTTGCTCCTTTGGGGACAGTGTGAAAGAGAAAGACTTGGGCTGTGGTGGAAAAGATACTGTAACTTGAAGTGAAACCACCAGAATCCAAATACATATTGTGCTTCTTATAGGCTACATGAGAGTCACTTGAAATCTGTAATATGGGTAATAATGCCCACCTCCCAGGGTTGCTGGAAGGCTCAATAGAAATATCTTGGAAATAAGGCCCTTTATATGCTGTGCATTTATACTGCTGAATAAATATGAGTTGTCATCACGCTAAAGGGTAATGAATTTGGGTTGTGAGATCTAGGGCCTGAATCCTGGCTCTGCCATTAACTACCTGTGTGACCTTCACAAACGATTTCACTTAACTGAGGCTCATTGTTCTCATATCATTCAAGAAATATTTATAAAACCTCTAGTCATTCTACAAAGTGTTATTTACATGTAAGGGATAAATATAATTATTGATTAGTTATTACTGCTTAAGTTTATGAATTATATCATTTCAGCATTTCAAAGTGGTATCTTCCCTTATGTTTTGCATTTCTAGGTTGTATTGGTCCCTGTGATACTAACTTCCTAGTCTAATTTATATTTTCTCAGGTTTTCAATGTTTAATATTTTTAATTTTTACTTTACTATTTATTATTTACTATTTGCTCCTTAGAAGCAAGGATGGTGAGACTGCATCTCACATACTTCGCTCATGTTATCAGGAGGAATCAGTCCCTGGAGAAGGACATCATGCTTGGTAAAGAAGAGGGTCAGTAAAAAAAAAAGGAAGACTCTCAACAAGATGGATTGACACAGTGGCTGCAACAATGGACTCAAACAACAATAATTGTGAAGATGGCATAGGGCCAGGCAGTGTTTTGTTGTTACTATGAGTTGGAATCGCCTCAATGGCAAGTAACAACAACAACTTTACTATTTTAGTATAGCCATACTGAGTAAGCTGCTGCAAATACTTTGTGGGATAAAATGCAGCAATGACATACAAACAAACAAATAAGCTAAGGAGAATGCACCGAGGTTGAAAGTTGGTGGTTTTGCGTATATAAATCTGATGTCATTCTCTGACTATCGATCTTCAAACCTGTTCCTAATGTAAGGATTAAAATAGGGAGGCTAAATGCTAAAAAAGGAAGAGACTGCTCTGAGGAGGCTGCTGTAATCCATAATATAGTGTGAAGAACAATAATAGCAATTTTCCTGATAACTAGATTTGAAGATGGGCAAGACAGGGTTGAAATCAAAGAGAGTTTGTACACTATGAAGTGCTAGTGGTAACTCCCATCAGGAGAAGGGTAGGGGGAGAAGGGAAAAGAGAAGGATGAACAGACCAAATCAAGGCACCTAGTTTGTAGAACACTTACTATGCATCAAATGCTAAGTTGAATGTCTCACAGCTGCTATCACATTTAAATTCTTATATACCTATAAGGGAGATGGACCATACATTTTTCTCAACTTACCCAAGGCTACATGTCTATGAAATTCAGACCCAAATTTTTCTTATTTTAAAATTGCACCATCTTCCACTCCAGGATGCTGACTCTCTTTGGACTCCTTCCTAACTTTGATGAGGGTTAACACTGCCCCTGACAATGGCCTCTGCTGCTGTCCCAGGCTGCCCCCTGAAACACAGGTGAGCCCAGTGGGGGGCGCAGTATACCCAATCTATCCACTCTGCTCCTAAACTTTATTCCTTGTCCTCCCTGTCCTCTGACTCCTGCTCCAGAGCTGTTCCACAGCTGCCACATAAAGGACAAAGCAGACTTAATACAGAATCAGCCTGCATCTAACTCAGTGTACACTCTACCCAGGGCGAGGAGTTGAAAATTTCTAGTTGTGCTTACGAGGAAGCATCTTCCTCCCAAAGAAGCTTAGATTGTGTGGCAAAACTCAGGCTGGTATAATGGAAGGAATATAGACCTTTTGTCATGAAGATCAAATCCAGGCTCTATAGCAATGCGGTCCAATAGAAATTTCTACTGTAATGGACATATCCTATGTCTGTACTGTTCAATACAGTAGCCACTAGCCAGTGGAGCACTCGAAATGTGGCTAGTGCAACTGAGGTACTGAGTTTTTAATTGTATTTAAAAACCCATTGCCATCGAGTCGATTCTGGTTCACAGCGACCCTATAGGACAGAGTAGAACTGCCTCATAGAGTTTCCAAGGAGTGGCTGGCGGATTCGAACTGCTGACCTTTTTTGGTTAGCAGCTATAGCTCGCTGTAGCTCTTAACTACTGCTCCACCAGGGCTCCGCTAACTGTATTTAGATGTAATTGATTTAAATTTAAATAGCCGTAAGTGTGGCTAGTGGCCACTGTGTGGGATAGCACAGCTCTATTGCTTCCTAGCTGCGTGACCTTGAACAAGTTACTTCTCTTCTCTGAGCCTGAGATCACTCATCTGTAAAATGTTCATGATTTTGCCACCTCACAACTTGGCTTGATTGAGAAAGTGAAAGAAGAACCATACAAGCACCTAGCACAAAACTTTGCACTTAATAAGTACTCAAGAGACCTCAGCTGAATCTGAAAATGCGAATCTCACGCAGTCCAAGAGAAGTGCATGTTAAAAGTCTAAGCCTGGCTTTTTCTCGTGAATTGATTCCTTATGATTACTTTATTCATCCAAACCTATTTGCCTGCCAAGAATGACCTCGGAGAAGGAGAGGGCTGAAGAAAGCCATACTAGTTATAGGACTGTGGGTACAACCCGTACCCCTGACACCCTGCTTCTCCCTGGCACTCTGACATGTCGTTTTCTCCAGGTGGCAATGACGGGAGTAGCTGAAAGCAGGGCGAAGTGCTCTGCATCTGATGTAGCCACAGATCTTTGAGAGTTTTGCCAAAAACTTCTCTCCTTCCACTTCTTAAACACGGTGTTTTCAGGAACATTCACCCATCTGGTTCTGATTCATTTGCACTTAACTCATCAGAGGGCGGTGTTGTAATACCAGATTGACTTCCAAAAAGTTCCAATTTACATATCTCCTAGTCTCTTTCCTTAGAAACAGGGGAATGAGTTTGGCCAGCAGATGGACGAAATGTAATCGAGATGGAGCAGAAGGTAAGAATGGCAGTCCCTGCTCCTCTACAAACTCTCCATATGCCCCAAGTAGGCCCCTTCTCTCAGTCTTGACTTCTTCCCCCAGGAAGTGAGGATTTTAACTGAGTGGCAACTCAGCTTCATACAATATGACTATCCAGTAGTTCTCTAATGCGGAAAAGCCCAATATTCCTACAAAAGGCAGTTATCACTAAGAATTCACACAGAATTAGACAGTTTGATGATAGAAGTCTAGAAGATGCTTTGTAATGAGAAAAGAAGGAAAGGAAGGAAGAAGCAAAGAAGGAAGAGAGAGAGCGGAACAGAGAAAAAGGAAGGAGGGAGGGAGACAGGAAGGGGAGGAAAGAAAGAAAAGGAAATGTGGTTATCTGTCACTAGGGGTCCACATGAGTTTAGGAAAATCAAATAATCCCAGATCGGCCAAGTTTTTTGAAGTTGATAAAATCTCTAGATACTAGATTAGGCCGGATATTTGAATAGCTCTACATTAAGCAAGGTTTTCTGGGATAGTCTGATGGATAAAAGGGAGCAACGCACTACAGGATTGGACCATTGTGATCTGTAAGATTTTCATTGGCTGATTTTGGGGAAGTAGATCACCAGGCCTTTCTTCCTAGTCTGTCTTAGTCTGGAAGCTCTGCTGAAACCTGTTCAGCATCATAGCAACACTCAAGCTTCCACTGACAGACTGGTGGTGGCTGATCAGATAGCAGTATGGTTTAAATGGCAAATCCAGGTTCAAATTTAGGGCCGTCTGAAACCTAAAGCCTGCTCCCTCTACTCTAAACTATGTTGTCCAATAATGGCTATGAAACCTCCTATGACTGATATTCGCTCTGAGACTGAGATGCTATGGAGTGGATTGTTGCACTGAGTAGGAGTTAAGCTAGATGACCAGATGGTCCATTTTGAGTTGGGCACCAGTGCATAGTGATGCATAAAATGAATTCAGGGTTCCTTAAACAGCTGCCTCAGCCAGAGTGCTTGTAAATTCATTCACCAAGTCCTGAGGAGTTACCTATAAAACTACCCAGATGACCATTGTTGGAGATGATTTCATAAGAGCCCTTATGTTATGAATTGAATCGTCTTCCCCTAAAAAGATATGAAGTCCTAACCCCTGCACCTGTGAATGTGAACTTGTTTGAGGAAATAGGGTCTTTCTTTGAAGATATTACCAGTTAAATCATACCAAAGTAGAGAGAATCCTAATCCTAATCTTTTCTGAGGAGTGTCTTATAAAAGGAGAGTCACACACGGGGGAAGACAGATGCCACATGACTCAGAGCCAGGTGCATCTATAAGCAGCACAGGAATGTCTAAGACTGTAGGCAGCCACCAGGAACCAGGAGAGAGACACGGAACACTTCCTCTCCCAAAGCCCTCTGGAGAAATCAACATGGCCAATACCTTGATTTGGAGTTCTCACCTCCAGAACTGTGAGATAGTACATTTCTGTTCTTTAAAGGTACCCACTTTGTGGTATTTTGTTATGCCAGCCCTAGGAGACTTAGACACCTTGGTTTCAATGATCTCCTCCAGGGTAATAACCTCCGAGTTTGTATCTCCAGGGCTATATTTTTTTTCTGACTTCCTATCTCATATGCACAGCTGCCTCCTTAACATCTTCAACTGGATATCTCATAGGCATTTCAAATTAAACGTGTTCAAAATAAAACGTACATTCTTCTCCCACAAGCTCTTCACCATCTAATGTTCTTCATCTCAGTAAAAAGCAATGCCATCTACCCAACTGATCAAGAGACATGAGTTAGACACCAAGTTCAACCACTGTAAATACTTCTGCTTTTTCTTGAACTCTCCTATAAACCCTGAGAGTTAGAAAATCATGAGCTAAATGGAATTCAGATCTGTCCTTTTATATTTCTCACTCTCTAGGCCTGCCAATAGTTAAGACTTTATTTTCCTAGGACTTAGGGTTGCTAGTGCAATTCCCTTCTGGGAGAGTCAGGCTTTCGTTAGACTGTGAGGCCTGGAGAAGGCAGGGAGGACCTTCTGTCCATCCTAAATCCCTTGGCACAAAGTAGGTACAACAAAGTGAGAGCTAGCAACACTTCTCTATTCCTTCTGCCGCTTATCACTACCTGCATTCTAGCATTCATCACACAAGCTACAGTTATCTTATTAATTCTTCCTCACCAAACTGTAAGCTTCATCTTATTGATTTATCTTTGCTATCTTAACACCACGCTCATCCCCAGGGATGGATTACCCAATATGCAAGGTAAGCACGGGCTTACTTGGGCTTACTTACGAATCTGTAGTGCACAATTTCACCTGTGCACTACATGTGAAATTGTACACTACAGATTAGTGAGTAAACACAAATAAACCCACTCGTACCTTGCTTACTGTAAGCCCAAGCATATTTTGCTTACTGGTTAATCAGCCCCTGCTTGTCTCTGATACTTTGGAAGTGTTGAGAGGATGTGTGAATGAAAGAAAAAATGAAGAAATGAATTGACAAATGAAGAATAAAGAATCCGAGGAACTGATGAGGCGCTCAGTCCACCAGGCAGCCCTGACAAGACTGCCTTTGCCTGAATATGCCACACCTGATTCAAGAGGAAAACTTCAGGAAGAGCTTGAAGTTCAGTGGAAATTTCTCACCAGCAATCACTACCCAGCCTGAGTTTCGTGATTATCTTTCTCTCTTCTTTTCTGTCTTTTTAAAGTCAGTTGTAGCCTCTTTTCCTCCTCCCACCTCACCCACTATTACGATAAAGACTTCAAACACCAAGCATTGCTATTCAGGGCACTGTGAAAATGTGTTTTTTCCCATCAGTCCTGATGAAATAGTTTCCACTGTCTGTTTCCCTTGCAGATAGCAATCAAAGTCCAGGCACAACAATAAAGAAAAATCCAAACTCTTGTCCGATATAGAATCTACAACTTGTCCTTGGAAAGCAACACCCAAGGGAATTTAATCACAAATACCCTTGGCTTGGCCTAGCCCATTGCTGTTGAATACAAAATATTTGGAATGGTGTTTCTGGGAGCTGAATTCCCTATTCTTCCCCTTAGTTTTCCCAGAAGGTCAAAATAAGAGGCCTTTGAAGAACATTGCTCCCATAAGGCTGCCCCTGGGGTCTCCAAGGTCTAACACTAGTCTTTACTTATTGTCATCTTTTTAACGCATCTTTAAGCTATAGCCTCTGAAGCTCAGACTACACTGTTCTATGAGCTCTTCAGTACCTCTGTTTGGTTGACTTTGTGTCACCGGGCCAAAACTTAATCCTACCATAGTTATATGAACTTGGACAGTCTTTTTACCTCCCAACCTCAGTTTTTCAGTTCATAAAACACGAATACTAACCTCTGTTAGCCAGGATAATTATGGGGTTAAATTTTGTAATCTGTTGCTGTTGCTGTGTGCCATCGAGTCTGTTCTGACTCACAATGACTCTATAGGACAGAATAGAACTGCTCCATAGGGTTTCTTAGCCTATAATCTTTACAGGAGCAGATCACCAAGTCTTCTCTCCCATGGATCAGCTGGTGGGTTTGAACTTCCGACCTTTCGGTTAGCAGCCGAGCACTTAACCACTGCATCACCATGGCTCCTTATGTAATATACCCCAAAAACCAAACCCTTTGCCACTGAGTCAATTCCAACTCCTAGTGACCCTATAGGATAGAGCAGAACTGCTCCACAGAGCATCCAAGGAGTGGCTGGTGGATTTGAACTGCCAACCTTTTGGTTAGCAGCTGAGCTCTTAACCACTGTGCTACCAGGGCTCTAGCAGACACTAAACGGGAATTGGTCCTAAAGTGGTTTGAGGACCACAGATTCTGCCTCTTTGTCTCTACACCCCTCCCTTCAATCTCCCCCTTCTCGTGGGGAGGTGTGGACAGGTCCAGAGAGTGTCAGCCAGTCAGACAGGAGGACACTCACCAGAGGTAGCCAGAGGCCAAGTACAAAAGCATGTCCAAGAGATCAAGCAACCAACAAAATGTTGGAAGCCACTTGTTGTGGGTCCAGACGAAGGCTAAGTGAGCCACAGGGCCAGGAAAACAAAGTCTATAGCTCTCTTCAGGGCTTTGTAATTAAAACAGATGGCTCTGAGCCTTGACAAATCCTTTCCTTCTTCTTCCTCTGTGTCCAAACATTTCATATCCCAGGTGTTGTTTTAACCGCCACTGAGTCTGCTCCTGACTCATGGCGACCCCACGCACAACAGAACAAAAAGTCGTGCAGCTGAGTTTGGTTTGGACCATTGTGATCCATAGGGTTTCCACTGGATGATTTTTGGAAGTAGATTTCCAGGCCTTTCTTCCCTGTCTGTCTTAGTCTGGAAGCTTCACTAAAATCTGTTCAGCATTATAACAACACACAAGCCTCCACTGACAGACGGGTGGTGGCTGCACATTTGGTACATTCAACGAGAATCAAACCTGCGTCTCCTGCAGGGAAGGTGAGAATTCTACCACTGAACCACCACTGCCTTCTGTAGTAGGTGATAGGCAGCTGTTAATAGACTCAGTGGTAGAATATCATGACAGGAGGTGTGCTTAATGTAGATTATTCGGTTAAGATAGATTAGAGGAAAAAACACACAAGAATCAGGAAGACCAGTTAGAATGGTAACAGATAAGAGAGAAGTAATGAGAGCATGAATTAAGATGATGGAAACTGGAGTGAGGCCAAGAGAATTGGAATATACTATGAAGATAGAACTCTGTGGAGCTTGGTAATTTACAGGTTATTTTATAGTATCCCTCTTACATTTGCTTTCTGTTCATAAGGAAGGTGTTTTTACATGCCATGCCTTGTAAGACCCCTACATGTTATAAAGATAAGGAAACAGGTTGAAAACGTGGCCTGCCCCAGTCACGCAGCTCAGAGGGGGATGGGCTGGAACCAGTATGCAAGTCTCCTGACCACCAGGCTCGAGCCCTCCAGGCAGCATCGGATCACTGTGTAACTCAGAGTTTCAGTTACAAGAATAGGCTCACCTAGCTCCCTCAGGATCAAGCAGTCTTTGATCTTGTTTATTTATTGGTTCCACCAATGTTTATAGCCGTGCATTTCCGAGAAGAGAGCTCCAGGTTCTGCATCAGCGCCGGGAGACTGATAATAGCCTCAGCAGCTGCTGCACAGGAGATGGCTGGGCTCCACGACCCACTCGGCTCGCTGTGAGTCAGACCTGTTTTTCATTCTTACTGTTTTTCCTGATTACTAAAGTAATTCCCGAGTCACTGTAAAATATCCAAATAAGAAAATATAAAAGGATAAAATGTGACATACCACATTTTATGTCTGCAGCAGCTTACTTTTTTATTTAGCAATGTAATTTAAAAACAAAAATACAAACACTAGCTAACATTTATTGAGCCTCTGTTAATGCCAGGCAGTGGGCTAGGCCCTTTTATATACATTGTCTCCTTTAATCCTCACGACAGTCCAAGGCAAGTATCATTATTATCTCTGTTTTACAGAAGAAGAAAACAGGTTTGTACAGAGTAATTTACGCAATTCACAGAGTTAGTAAGTGGAAGGACAGAGTTCCAGCCAGGCCCTATGATTCCAGAATCTACACCTAACCACAACTGTTTATCATGGATAGCTTTCCAAGGCAAACTTATTTAATCATATCTGTTTCTTGAAGAAAAGGTTGCTGTCTTCTTCTATTTTCCAAAATGTTTCTTGGGCTTTGTTAACTAGAGAGGAAAGCACCAATAAACAATTCATTAAAAAGAAGAAAAACAAAGCCAAGTTCGTCAGGCAAGCTTATATAGGTAGGTTCTTTCCTGCCTGGGGAAAACTTGGTGGCGTAGTGGTTAAGTGCTACAGCTGCTAACCAAAAGGTCAGTAGTTCGAATCCATGAGGTGTTCCTTGGAAACTCTATGAGGTAGTTCTACTCTGTCCTGTAAGGTCGCTATGAGTCAGAATTGACTCAACAACCAGTTTCCTACCTGGAGTCTCCCCGGGTGATACAAACACTTAAAGTGTTCCACTGCTAACCAAAAAGTTGGAAGTTTGAGCCCACTTAGAGATGCCTCAGAGGAAAGGCCTGACAATCTACTTCTGAAAAGGAACCATTGAAAACCCTGTGGAGCACAGATCTACTCTAACACACAGGGGGTCACCATGAGTCAGAATCAATTCCACGGCAACTGGTTGGTTTCCTGTCTACTTGCTGAGCCAGAAATCCTCATAGTAACTCCCCCTTATCTGTGGTGGACAAAGCACTTGACCACAGTCAGGAAGGTGGATCCCGGGTTAGGGCTTAGCTATATTACTAACTTACTGAGTGATCTTGGACAAGTACCCTCCCTCTCTATGTCTCAGTTTTCTCATCTTTACAATGAGACATTTGGATGGTCTCTGAAGGCCCATCTAGTTCTTACCCACCATAACATAGTACTGTCATGATGTCCTGGAGTATGCACAGGCTTATTTTATAACATCATTCATTAAAATTAACGCTTAAATATTTATAGCAATATTCAGACTAGTGGGGTGGCCAGGGAAAGGAGATGGAGGCCGTATTAGGTTCCTATGGCTACAGGAACAAATTACCACAAATATAAGGATTTTAAATAATAGAAATGTGTTCTCTCACGGTTCTAGAGGCCAGAAGTCTGAAATTGGTTTCACTAGGCCAAAATCAAGGCATCATAAGGGCCATGCCCCCTCCAGAGGCTCCAGGGGCTAATCTACTGCTTGCCTCCTCTAGCGCCTGTAGCTCCAGCATTCCTTGGCTTGTGGTTGCATCACTCCAATCTCCATTTCTGGTCTCCATGGCCACATTGCCTTCTCCTCTTCTTCTGCGTTGAATCTCCCTCTACCTCTCTCTTATAAGGATACTTGTGATTGTATTTAAGGCCCAACCAGATAATCCAAGATCTCCTCATCTCAAGATTGTTAACTTAATCACATATGCAGAGACCCTTTTTACAAATAAGGTAACATTCTCAGGTTCCAGAGATAAGGACATGATATTTTTTGGAGTTATCATTTAGCCTACTACAGAGGGCCACTGAAAACCCCATTCACCTGCTTCGTGATGGTGGTCAGGATGAGTTCTCAAGGACATCATCATCATCGGCAACAAGGGCCAAAGAGGCATAGGTACAAACATGCTGTGAGCATTTGGTGGAGGTGGGGGAAGGGTGGGGAACATGGGAAGCAGACTGAATGGTTAAGAGAAGCAAATGGTAGTGGGATTGCTGTGTAATGGTGGTAATACTTGTTACCTGAAACAACACACAGTGGCATCATGCTGACTAGCTGAGAGGCTGCTCCCCTGCAAACCCGGACAAGACTGCAAGGAGCCCTAGACTGACTTACTGAGAAGTGTTTTTTCTGACAAAAACCATTTGCTGTAAAATCAAACAACTTCGCCAACAGACACATAAGGAAATGCTCACGATCACTAGCCATTAGAGAAATGCAAATTAAAACCACAATGAGATACCATCTCACCCCAGCATTACT
>NW_004443939.1:1107628-1110696 GCF_000243295.1 Trichechus manatus latirostris
AAAAAAAAAAAAAAATGTCGGGAAGGGAGTGGGTTGACATGTTGTGGGGTTGTTAACCAATGTCATAAAACAATATATGTACTACTGTTTAATGAGAAACTATTTATTCTGTAAACCTTCACCTGAAGAACAATTAAAAAAAAAAAAAATCAAACAACTTCCTGGTGCCAGAACTCTCCTTTTCTGGCCCACCCAATTCCCTGCAATGCATTTAATTACTTTCTTTAAGGAAAAAATAAGCCACACTTTTTATCCCCACAAGGGTAGGGCAAACAGTGTGTGCTCAACCAGTAACTGAAATGTTGGCTGTTGGAACCCACCCAGCAGCACCCACGGAAGAAAAGACCTGGCATTCGCCTTCCGTAAAGGTTACAGCCAAGAAACCCTATGGAGCAGTGCTACCCTGTTACACATGGTGTCTCCATGAGTCAGAACTGACTTGACAGTACAGGACGGCAACAACAACAGTACTACACATATGCTATGTAAACTAGCGTAGAATCCTACCCCATCTCTTGTCTTGAAAATTCACGAAGTTCAGGAGGTATTCTTAAAAATAAAGAACCATCAATTTTCATAAACCTCAAGATTTCTACCTTCTTGGAAATGTCCTACAGGATTTGAATTCTAGACTGCTTTCTGCCATTTACCAGCCGGGTGCCTTGGTTCAGTCATGCCTCGCTTAATCACTGAGAGACTGGTCCTTCCCAGACACTTAATCCTCCCTCTGATTTAGAATAATCTGGGAAAATATCTTATCTCCAGTTCTAAACTGTGAGCTTCTAGATGGCAGGGAAAATGTCTTAAGGAAAATAGCGGCTGATTTATTGACCCACGTGCTCCCTCCAGCACACAGTGATAATCCCTATAAATCACTGAAAGTATTTCTGTTTTACAGATGAAGAAAATGAATGCTTAGAGAAGTCAGCGACTGTCTCAAAGCTGTGTAGCCAGAGAAGGAGACGCTGGGATTCACACCCCATCTAAGTCCAAAACCCATATTCTTTTCCCGAAATCACACTGCCTTCTTTATCTTTAGCGCCTAACACAAGGTCTACAACTTGGGAGACTCTGGAGGAAATAGTTGACGGATAAGAATAAATGAAGGAGTGGAAAATGAAAGAAAAGACCTGTTCACATGAAGCATTAGCTATGCCACCTCTGGAATGCTGGAAATCATGAGGTATGTGTGTGAGAGAGGGCAGGCAGAGGCTGATTGAGAAACAAAAAATAAAGCCTTCCATATGGACAACCCCCAACACTGCCCAAAGCAATTTCCATAGGCATTGTTGCCTTTGATTCTTACAAAACACTTGGGAGCTATGAAGTGTAAGAAAGTGGATTCTCACTTTTACTAATAGAAGCATGTCTTAGTTAGCTAGTGCTGCTGTAATGGAAATACCACAAGTGGGTAGCTTTAAAAAAAAAACAAAAAACAAACCAAACCCGTTGCCGTTTAGTTGATTCCTACCCATAGCAACCCTATAGGACAGAGTGGAACTGCCCTATAGGGTTTCCAAGGCTATAGTCTTTACGGAAGCTGACTGCCACATCTTTCTCCTGTAGAGCCTCTGGCTGGTTCAAATTACCGACCTTTCCGTTAGCAGGTGAGCACTTAACCACTGTGCCACCAGGGCTCCTTCGGGTGGCTTTAAAGAATAGAATTTTTTGTTTTCAGTTTAAGAGGCTAGAAGTCCGAATTTAGGACATTGGCTGTAGGAAGAGGTCCTTTTTTGTCTATTTCAGCTTCTAGAGGCTGGCAATGCTTAGAGTTCCTGGATTTGCAGACTTGTCTGCCCCTGTCCTTTTCTGATAGTGTCTGTATTCCCCTTGTGCCTGCTTGCTTGCCTCTGTGTCTATACTGCTTATATCAGTAACTAGGTTTAGGACACACCCTGCACTGATAGGACCGCATTAACATAACACAGAAAGCCCCTATACATTCACAGGTATAGGGGTTAGGATTCCAACACATATTTTGGGGGAACACAATTCAATCCGTAACAAAACACAATCTGAAATGTTGAACAACTTCAATTCTTAAGTGGTGGGGCCAGAATTAAACCCCAGATCATAAGACTTCTTGTCCAGTGCTTTTCCCACTGGGTAGCACTGCTCTTTGCCCCCCACGGACCTTCCCCACCGGCCATAAACCCTTTACTTACACCCTACCGGGAGCCTTCCCAGTCCCCAGCCCCCATCCGAAGCACCACCTCCACCACACGTAACAGGCAGGCAGACTTCCCTTTGCTATACTTACAATCCCCTAGGGGTGAAGAAAAAGGCAAGGTCCCAGGGAAGGGATAGGGAATCTGTTAAGAGCACAGGAACCAGACTAAACGATTTTGTCACTACAGCTTTCCCAGAAGTTCTTGTAATTTTTTTTCCAAAGGCTTCTATAAACAAACTGTGTATGTATATATATTTTTGGGTGTGACTAATGCCCAGTGACATAAGAAAAGTCATAGATCATCCAATACAGGCATGGCATGCTTGAAAAGCTTGTAAGTGAGGCCTGGGTGGCTGCTTGCTGTGTGACAGTGGGCAAATTAGCTTCATCTGTGAAGGGGAACCACAGAATGATTCTAATGATGTTGCATGCAAGCAAATAATCATTATTCACCTTATTCAGTTCACCTGCTCCTTATAAATAATGAATACATTTACAAATGCATTTTTTGAAAATGCAAATATTGCTTCTGTTCAGTAACTCTAGTAAGTCACAGGTTATGAGTTAAATAGATGTAGTTTGTAAGCTCCTTCAGGCTCCAATCTCCATGAGGACAGGATTTTTTTTTTTTTTTTTTAATTCAACACTCTATCCTCAATGTAAGGTACAGCGTTCTGGTGCATGGCGAGCAATTAATGAATATTTGAAAATGCTGAAAACAAAGTAAAACTGTCAATATAGGCAATTACAACTTTTACTTCCATGTATGTAAAGTGGGTTTCAAAAGAAGTTCTTTGAACGTATATTCTAATTGAAAATTCATCGCTGTTCCAATTGTTGGAACACCTAAAATTAAGATTGCTTTTACCTAATAAGAAACCAAATTTATAATTCTGTG